>NC_057696.1:1790272-1852772 GCF_014466175.1 Vespula pensylvanica
GAGAGAGAGAGAGAGAGAGAGATAACGCTTAACTTTTCTGCTCTCCTTCGTGATTTCTCTTTAGCAGACAAAAAGTAAAAAAAGAAAAAGAAAAAGAAAAAAGAAAAGTAAGGACTTTCCAACTCCTTACTTTTTCTTTGTACTTTTTTTTTTGGTTCCTCAACTTTGATCACTACCGAGAGATTTTTATGAGTCACTAAAATCTGTAACGATCGTATCTCTAATTCTTTACTTGCATTATCTTGTCCGATCAACGCTTTTATTATACCACTTATTCTTTTCTACTACTACTACTATTTCTGGTACACTTTCAAAGATGTCCATAGGCCGTTCAAAGATAATTTTGTAAAACGACGTAGAGATTCATACGAAATATAACACGAGATAAGAACTTTCAAGAATTCCGATTGGCCGTTTATGTAGTTTCTTGATTCTTCAATGAAGTTCTCCGGAGAACTTTTAGTTATCCTCTACTTGAAAACATTATTGCAATACTTGACCAAAAGTATCTTTTCAATTTTAACATCCCTCGAATTTATCTCCATGCGACGATCTTTTTATTTATATATTTACAACGTTATTAAATGATAAGAAATGAGAAATATGGATGACAAAATTTATCGATCGTAAAATTATCATATAAAGGGATAAAGAGTAGATAGATAGATAAAGATAAATATTTGCGGTGTCTCTAATTTCTTTGTTCTTTACTGAGAGATTTTGTTTTTAGATTAACGATTATCTGTTTTCTTCTCATTAAAATTCTTTCTTCAATTTTCTATCGATATTAAATTTTTTTTAAAGACAATTGGATAAGCCTCGAAATAATTCTTTTTATGTATGAATTTCAAATGTTTATGAAACAATTGAAATTGATCCTATAAAACTATATCTTTATAATTAATAATTAACAAAGAAAAAGATATAATTAATACAGACTGGACGTGGCTGATCCTCCAACTAATCCTTTCATTAATAAATTTCAAATATGTATAAAGAAGTAAAAATCCAACGTGAAATATTATCTTATTGATATTTAATGATTAACAAAAATTATAAATAACATATAATGCAATTGATTCGGATTCTAATAATAAGCTGTAAATACTCGAAATGATCGTTTCATGAATGAATTTATGTTTATAAAAAAATTGTGTGTATGTATATTTCAATCAAACTCTGAGCTAATCCTAGAAATGATCTTTTTATAAATAAATTTCAAATGTTATCTCGATATTTAATAATTGAATTAAAAAGAAAGAAGAAGAAAAAAAGTCCGTTTGAAATTTCTAATAACTTTTACTTTCGATAAATCGATATGTGCAAGCTGTAGTCTGGAATTAACTTCTTTTTAACAACGATAAAAAGAGAAAGAAAAAACGGAAGACAGAAAGGGAGAACTTTTCTCTTTGTTAAAGTATTTCTTCTTTTTATTCTCTCTCTCTCTCTCTCTCTCTCTCTCTCTCTCTCTCTCTCTCTCTCTCTCTGTCTTTTCTTTTTTCTCTTTCTACTACTTCCCACCACATTAAATTCTTTCTTGTGGAATATTGATTTTTAATCCTTTTACACTGGACGTATACCTTTTGAAAAGTATAGTATAGCAAAAGAACTTGGAAACTCGAAACAATATGGACTTGTTGGTCTGGTGACGCACGAAAAAAGGAAGAAAAAAGTTATGCGTGTCTGGAGACATATATACTTTGCTTTTTCCAACTTTATCCTTCTTTCATCTTTCTTCTTATTACAACATCAACATTTTCCAAACTTTCAGTTGAAATCTATTAACTAAACTTTTAAAAAAGTTCAAACACGCGAATGTTCTATTAAAAAGTAGCACGAGATACGATTGCAGAACAAAAATCAATAAAAAAAAATAAAATAAATAAATAAGTATATATATATATATATATGTATAAATTTACATATAAAGATGAAAAGAAAAAAAGTTTTACTCCCTTCTACTTCTTTTTTTTTTTTTTTGTTTTAATTTAAAAAAGAGAAAGTAGAGTTAAAAATTTCCAACTGCAGTATCGTAATATTTTTCTATCTTTTTTTCCATCGTTAAAACTATAATTATATTTATCTCGCGAGAGAAAAAGAACGAGAGAAAGAAAGAGAGAGAGAGAAAAAAGAGGGAGACAGAGACAGAGAGAGAGAGAGAGAGAGAGAGAGAGAGAGAGAGAGAGAGAGAGAGAAAGTTGTTAAAAGGACTCGTTTACGATAGGGAGTCATTAGATGTTTTGAAAAACGTTGCTGAGCGAATAGGTAATTCGATTTCCGGAGGATATAAGAGTCCTTTGAGCGAGAGAAAGAGAGTAAGTAGTACGAGTCAGTTAAAGTCAGACTTAAGGTACAGCCAAGAGACTATCTGACCTGTTCGATTATTATCTTCTTTCTCTCTTTCTCTTTTTTTCTCTCTCTCTCTCTCTCTCTTTCTTTCCTTCCTTCCTTTCTTTTTCTTTCTATTTCTCTCTTTCATCTTTAACAAGACAAATTCAAATTGTTCAATCGATTGATCATTGTCTTCTATTAAATTTTCTTTTAATGAAGCCACTGATAGAAATTGTCAATGGATAAGTAAATTACAGAAAATACCATAAAGAAAATACCTTTCAAAAGATTTTCTTCGCTTGTTATAGAAACTCTATTAATTCATTTTCAGTGAAATTAGTTACAAAGCGTAATGTTCTATCTAAGTAAGTGTACAGTGCGTGCACGTTAATCGTCTTTCTCTTTTTCTTTTTGTTCTTTCACGACTACTACTATACTATTTCGACGTTGAACGTATCTATTTTCGTTCACTCAACGAGATAAAATAGAACGACGAGCTCTTATTATTCCAAACTTTCGAAGATAAATGCGTAACAAATACTCACTCATATGTTTGTATATACATTGATTGTTTACTTTCGTTTAGAACGTCATTTTGTGGTGGTTGGTAATCTTGCCAAGAGATATAGCTTTTTTGGCTTTTTGCTTACTTTGAATAATTTCGACGGATTTAATGGTCGATTTATTTATTTCTTTTTTTTTTTTTTTTTTTTTTTTTTTTTTTTTTTTTTTTATTGTACTATGTTAGTAAAATAAAGAGAAGAAGGAATAAAAAGAAATAAAAAAGAAATATTCGTTTAGAAGATAATTTAAATGGTAATTTAGCGAAGGGACGTCGTTCTATTTCTCTTTTCCTTTTTTTTTCCTTACTGTTTTTCTTTTATTACTTTAAATAATACGAGAGATTAATTTTTCTTCAATTGCTCATTAAGAAATAAAAGAAATCAAGTTTAAACAGAATTATTTAAGGATGGGAGTTCCTTTTTTCTTTTTCTTTTTTTTCTCTCTAATGAGTAGACACATAGTTCGAACAATTTGACAGATTTAATCATCGATTTATTTTATTATATTAATAAAAAAAGAAATAAAATCTAATTAAAAATTTAAAAATCTAATAACGATAATAATGTTCTAATATAAAGATCTAATAAAAAATATTTTTTTATTCTAAGTACATCCAATGGTTTAATTTTTTTCAATTAAATCGATTTCTTTTATTATATTCATAAAAAAAATGTGTGTGTATGTGTGTATATATATAAAAATTATCAAATTTTCTTTTTCTTTTTTTCTTTCTTCTTTCAAATACTTTAACATGAATTAAAGATTTAAAGATCGGTATTATTCGTTTTATAAAAAAAGAGAAGAAAAAGAAAAATTAAAAAAAAAAACAAAAAACAAAAAGGAAAAGAATATTAATATTAAATATAAAATTATCGAACGATCGTACCTTTATCTAAAACTTCGCATTATACCATGATTTAGATGCAAGTAACTATCGATCTATTCTCTCGCTTGTGGTTTATACCGCAATGTAATGAAAACTAATCGATCGATACTCAAGGACGACGACGATGACGACGTTTTGATAATGATGCTGGTTTACGGCATGCACATTCCGATAATTACATTTAATGGTAATGACCGTCGTCATGTAAAGGTGATGATCTCATTTAAATTAAATTGCTCTGAACCTTTTTCAAATTGTTCGAATAGTATCCATTTAATTACATCTAACTTTTACTCCACCCTACACCCACACTAAATCCTTCAAAAAAATAAAAGAAAAGAAAAAAGAAATCACAAAAAATACATTATTAAACATCATTTACATTAATTAGAATAATTAAAGCAAGTATATTTCTTTATCTATCTATCCATCCATCCATCCATCCATCCATCTATCTATCTATCTATCTATCTATCTATTTATCTATTTATCTACCTATCTAATTTAAAATCGTGTGAAATCGTTGCAGTTCAAAGGAATTATAAATCAGTCGAGAAGATTAGACCAGGTAGATAAGATAAGCCTGAGTTAACGTTGACTCGTATTCCTTGTAATCGAGAATATCTCGTCACTAACTTTCCACGAGAGAGAGAGAGAGAGAGAGAGAGAGAGAGAGAGAGAGAGAGAGAGAGAGAGAGAGAGATACGATCAAAGAAAAAGAATAAAATGTTTCTTTTTCACTTTCGTAGAACAACATGATAAAATGTATTATTATACTACCCAAAAGAATAATATAAAACGTTACATTATTTCGATCGTATTAACGAATGAATACGATTATTGCAAAAGATTTGAAAGTTTTGTATTTTTGCCAATTTTCCGACACACTTTGCTTTTCTTCTTTCGATGCGTGATAAGCATTAGTTTGTTTCTGTTCTCTCTCTCTCTCTCTCTCTCTCTTTCTCTCTGTCTTGAAATTCGAAAAATTTTCGACGATAGCTTTAAAAGTTTATTTATTCTTAACTAGGAAGTATTACGGGAAAGATGTAAAATCGGAAAAGCTATTGAGATAATCATATAATCTAACGTGTATATTAAGAATTCTTTTGCAGATTGAAAGTTGAATTGTAGTAATTTGCTCGATTTGTATTTAAATTCATTTAATTCTACTGATATCGTTCAATTTTAATGTATACGTAGAAGAGAAAA
This sequence comes from Vespula pensylvanica, assembly GCF_014466175.1. Taxonomy (NCBI): domain Eukaryota; kingdom Metazoa; phylum Arthropoda; class Insecta; order Hymenoptera; family Vespidae; genus Vespula; species Vespula pensylvanica. The sequence goes on from NC_057696.1 coordinate 1,795,263, forward strand.
GAAACGGACAGATGTACGGAGAAAAAGAAAAAGAGAGAAGGAGAGAAAGGGAAAGAGACAAGCAAACAGATAGACACAGACAAAAAAAAATGGAATAAAAAGAGAGAGAAAGAAAGAGAAAGAGAAAGATAGAGATAGAGAGAACAGAGTATTATATCTTATCGTAGCTCGTATTTGATTTTCTTTTTTTATTTTTTATATCTTCAAAAAGGATTCACATCTCGTGAAAAGTGTTTCCATTATGGAGATGTCGTTTGTCCGACAACCTCATTCTTTATTTTTCTTTTTCTTTCTTTCATTCTTTTTTCCTTTCTTTTTTTTTATGACTGTTACTCTATTGAGAGAAATCTTCCTTTTCTTCGGGATATTTCAAGATATAAAAAACACAAAAAAAAAGGTTAACGATCTATCTTGTCGTAATGGATTCTTTCCTTTTTTTTTTTCTTTTTATATCTCTTTTCTTTTGTTTTTTTTTTTTTGCGAAAAAAAAATTTGGATTAGAATTAAAAGGGTGGGAAAAAATAAGGGGATTACGTGTTTATCGTTTCGAGGTAATTGTAAGCTAAAACAATAGCGTTTGAAATTGTTCATTCATTTCGAATAAAATGGCATTTAACGTGCATGCAATGTAAACATAACGTCCATCTACGTACGTATGCGTGTATAAAAATGAACAATATAAACGTATAAAAAATTTAACGAACGACAAATGTTGAATGAAAAAATTCTTTTTTTTTTTGTTTTCTTCCTTCCTTTCATTTCTTTCATTTTTTTTTCTTTTTTTTTTCTCTTTTTTTTTTCTCCAAAAGTTATTGGCGATTTGTTCTCGCGTACAATATTCTATCGTTGATTGTTCGGGAACACTTGTTGAAGCTGCAACCCTTTCCATTTCGATTTTTATTTCACGGTAACACACACTCCAAAATATACGCATATCTGCATCGTACAAATTATTTTCAAATCCAAAAATCCATCCAGCCAGAAAAAAACTTTAATTAAAACACAGAACGAATTATTTCATAGACACGCGCCCATACTCTTATATATCTAATATTTGTTTTTCTTTTCCTCCTGTTTTCTTCTCTTTTGATAAAAGAAATTTTACACTTTGCCATTTGAATCGTTATACATAAATTATTCCAAGAAGATAATAACGCACGTAGAAATTCGCGAGAAAATATAAGCTGGAAATAAGAACGAAGAACTTTTGATTTGATCTCCTCAATCTCTATCTCTCTTTCTCTTTCTCTTTCTCTTTTAAAAGATAAAAAGAACAAACAGATACATTCATTTTTATTCATCGAGATCAAGGACAAAAGAGAGCGTGCTGTAATACAAAAAATTTTTTCCGAATAATTTCCTTTTCCTATCTCCGTAATATAATAACCAATAACAATGATAATAAAATATGTTCGTTTAAAGAAAAAGAACAAATAAAAGAATATTAATTAAATTTCGACGTTTTTTTTTTTTTCTTTTCTTTTCTTTCTTTTTTTTTTCTTTCTTTTCATTGCTATGTTTTATAGCGAAATAATCGCAAACATTTACGTTAAAGTACTTTTTATTGCATTAGTATTACTATTACTATTATTATTATTATTATTATTATTATTATTATTATTATTATTATTATTATTATTATTATTATTTTGTCGGCGAGAAAGACGAGGATAATTCTTGCGTTATCGTTATTATCGTTGTTATTACAACGTATACTAATTTAAATCGATATAGGCCATCGTTTAATTACAAATGAATCGGAACCTCGCAAGCCGCTCCTCGATTTGTCTTGCATTTCGACCTACACACTGTTTGCCTGGGCATCGCGTTTTAACGCTGCCAGATCACTGACTCCAAAATACCATGTGTAAACAATTCAAAGGAACGTTAGATCGTAAAATGAGGCAAATCATTGAGTTAAGATTAGAGTTAATTGACGAAATGAGTTGAGGGTAGACGTGAGAGAAGGGAGAGAAACATTCATCTCTGGTGAGAATCGAAATGATCAAAAAAAAGAAAGCAAAAGAAAAAAGACTTAAGTAAATAAATATATTCAATTTATACGCACACATACACGCATATACATATATGCATGTGTGTGTATGTGTATATATATATATATATACGTATGTATACCTTGAAGAAAAATTCACAAGATCAACGAAGATAAACGAATTTCACTCAGACTATTCTCGTGCTTACTACACATATTTTTGTTTCTTTTTTCTTTTTTATTATAATAGTTTTTATTCGAACATTATCGTTTTTATTCGTTTAATTTCACCGAAATGTTTCTATGATAATTTGTCGTTCTTTTATTTTATTTTATTTTATTTCATTCGATTATTTATTTATTTATTTATTTATTTATTTATTTATTTATTTATTTATTTATTACGTATCTTTTTATAAGACTCACACACGCGTATAATAATCGCGATTTAACGAAGTAGTTAGGGTCAACGTCGAGTCCGGCCAGTACCGTTCCCTAACACGGCTCACCGTCTACTGAACACTCCGACGTCAGGCGTCGCGACGCCTATATCCTATCCCTTTCGCGCGTTTCTCCTTCTACCTCATCGGTATAAACATACAACTGTTTGTCTAACTTACGTATACTGATACTATCTTTCTATTACTATAGCTGTCCAAAAAAAATAGACAGTAGACGTACATACACGTATCTCTATATATGTAAATATTATTGAAACTGAAAATTTGTAACAATACATTTTTCCTCCAATTTTCTTTTTTCTTTTGCTTTAAATAAAAAAGATAATTTAGAATTATGATAACATAATAATCCTTTGAAAAATTCAATTATGCGAATAGAATGCGCGATAAATGATTTATGGATTTAACATCATTGATCTGATTAACGATAGATTAATTGTAATGAATGAAATTATCGTACGATATGTAAAAGAAATTTGTCCAAGTTTTTTGAACGAATATAATTTTCTTATTAATTGCTTTCTGTGTAATTAAAAAAAATTGAATAAGGTCGAATATCGATCATTTGTTCGTTAACAAAAAAAGCGAAGAGAGAATTCCTATAGTAATCTCACTCGTTGTTATTAAGTTTTGCTTTTTTAATCTTTCGAATTACTTGCCAATGAAATTTGTCGATAGAACGGAGTTAATATCAAAGCATTTACGAAATATTCTCAGGATCCTTTTCGTTTACAATTTCGAAATTTAATCAGTACAAACTCTTGATAGGAGCTCGAAGGTAAAATCCTTTAGAGAGCTTACAAAGGAGACAAGGAACAAGTCTAAAGGGTCAAATTAACATCGGATTTAACCGAAGGGTTAAAGGAATTAATATTTACTCTAAATTTGTATAATAACGTGACCGACAAATGGAGAAACTTGTTCGAATTTATTTCATTTATTTTGTTCCCTACTTTCTTTTTTCTTTTCTTTCTTTTTTCTTTTTTTGTTTTATTGTTTCTTTTTTTTTTTTTTTTGTTTGTTTGTTTTTCTTTTCTCTCTCTTACGATTTCACGATATCGATTTCGATAAGTTTTCTAATCCGTGGAAAACTATGGAAAGTATTTTCGATGAAATTTCAAAGAATACGAAATTCTATAGTTATTGTTTTTGTTATTCTCTAGGAAGGCTACAAGACAAGTTCGTTAAGCTTTCTTTGTTTTTCTTTACTTTTTTTTTTTCGTTCTTTTCTTTTTTTCTTTCTATTCACACCCCTTGAGCGAGCTTTCTTCGTCTGATCCCAAAATAAAACGATGAGTAAAAGAAATTTCTCTTATTCTTTCCTTGACTACGTGAATTTCCAAGTTTTATGGAATGGTCCGGGTAAAACCCCGAAGCATCGTCGGCTTCTAATTTCTCGAGTATTATCAAAATACGACCCTTTTACCTACCCAGAGAATAAAAAAACTTCTTTAGTGATATGAATTCTCTTTCGAAATTGTGAATTACGATAAAAGTAAAAGTATAAGAAACATGGTTAAAGTATAACTCAAATGAAAAACTTGAATATATCATTAATTCGCTTGATATCGCAATTCGTTAAAGGAATTCTGCATTTTTAAAATAATATTAATATAAATGAATTATTTTATTCTATGAATTATAGTTATATTTCAATAATTATATGATTATTATCTATGTTTTTATAATGATATTAATATAAACGAATTACTGTATTCTATGAATTATAACTTATTTCAATAATTATAATTTATATATATATATATATATACACACATACATACATATCTATATTTATATATCTTGTATATTACTATATTTTGAAACATTTATACAAAAGAATAGAGAGAAAGGAAGAAAAAAAAGAGAAAGAGAGTTGGAAAAGTACTAAGAAAAAATATATCAAAGAAAAGGATGAAATAAAGATTGCATTTGTGTAATATCTAAATAAAAGAGAGAAATGCAAGATAAAAGCAGAATCGCATTTATACTTTTGGGAAGCCTTAGGCAACACATCATTATGATGCCTCAAAAGAACAAGTCTATTTCGGTTAATCAAATTCATACACATTTCTTTTTCCTTCTTTCTCTTTCAGTTTATCAAAGATAAAACATCGACATTTTCTCGATAACTCATTTTGATAAAACAAAAAAAAAAAGAAAGAGAAATACAACACAACATACTGTGTAGGATACATATATTTGCATTAAAGAAAAAAAAAAAAAAAGAAAAAAAAAGAAGTCTAAAAATAAATCAGTTTCAATATAAATTAAAAACAAACAATAATAATGGAAATAATAATAAAAATAAATAAATAAATGGAAGTTCTTTTTCTCTGGCTTTGAACTTTAACAAATATACTCAGCTGTTTTTTTTGCATCATTTTTTCTGAAGAAACTGCCAAACATAAAGCTTCATGGTCATATGTGAAACTAAAACGGGGAATTACGATCTCTATAAACATGTAGCAACAACGAAAAAAAAAAAAGAAGTCAATGAAAGAACGAAATAAGAAGAAGGATAACGAAAAGAAAAAAAGAGAAAGAATGGAGAAAAAGGATGGAAGGAGGAGAAGAAAAAAAAATAAATGATTAGGAGACGACCTTGAAAAATGTTTGAGAGACCTTGAACGATACCCCATGTTAATAATAGAGTTCTACGAGAAATGTATTGGTTTTGAACAGAAATTGCGAGTGAACGATGATGACGATGGTGAACGATCGATAACCACTCGTACACACGATTATGTATATATGCGTATGCTGTATATATACATATGTACATATTCTATACATATGTGTGTGTTTGATACTGATATCGAAATGAAAGTGGTTGCATTATATTACTCGTAAAGTGTAAACGTTCAGATGACATATTAAAAACTAAATCTAAAAGATTCATTGTAAACTTGTTGTAAACTCGTCGTAAAAAAGAAAATTATTTATTATTTTGAATGATCATTCGATAAGCCGCTTAATTTTTTTCTTTTTTTTTTTTTTTTTTCTTTTTTTGTTAGATCTTCGTCTATATCGATTGGTATATGCGTATGTACTTTTGAAATGGATTAAATTGATTAGATAAAATTGGAGAGTTCCCTTACAAACTTTTATCATTTTTTATTCCATTTCTTTTTCGATTTTTTATTCAAATAAAGACAGAATGAAAATGAATATATGTTATTTATCGCAATGCAATGTATCTATATGTATAAATTAGATCAATTTTGAATTCTCCCTGTGAATATCTTGTTTTTATTCCATCTTTTTTTCGATTTAAATAAAGAGAAATGGACGGGTGTGTACGTGTGTGCGTGTGTCTACACATGCATATATATGTAATGTATGCTCGTGTATACGTAAAAGAAAAATATGACACCATTTTTCTCTGGTATTTTAGTAAAGCCGACATACGAATTTGAACCAATGCGATATCTCTTCACGTTGAATTTTTCGCGAAATTTTATTTTCTTAAAAACTTCAACATCTATCTTCGTTCTATCTTTCTTTCTTTCTTACTTTCTTCTCTCTCTCTCTCTTTTTGTCTCCCACACATACTCATTCTATCTAACTTTTCTCTCTTTCTCTATCTGTTTCACTCATTATGTCTAACTTTCTTCTCTCTCTCTCTCTCTCTCTCTCTCTCTCTCTCTCTCTCTCTCTCTCTCTCTCTCTCTCTCTCTCTCTCTCTCTCTCTCTCTCTCTCTCTCTCTCTCTCTCTTTCTCTCTTTCTCTTTCAAATATTTCCAATGTTTTAATGAGAAATAAATGAAATATATGAATGGCAAATTTATTTTTCTATTCTTTTATATGGGAATATCTCAAAGCTTGTTAACGAAAATCTAGATAATATGTTTATTTGTATATAATATTGTAAGATTACTAATGTATAGAATGTGTGTATGACACGTGTATATGTATATGTATATATGTATACATGTAGCTTTGTCGACTTTCCTATAATTAATTGTTATTAAAAATGTTGTTGAAGAATAATGTAAGCACGATATTTTCTGACACCCATCTTCATTTTTATATATATTTCATTTAACCCTATAATATCGAAGGAGAGGGAAAACGAGAGAGAGAGAAAAAAAAAGTAATTAAATCGAAAGGAATCATCGTAATATTACGTTGCTCTAGAAAAAAAAAATAGATATAGAGATAGACATAGGGATAGAATTTTGCTCGTTTATTCCACGAAATGATTCAACGATGTGACCTAACCTTGACCATCCATATCCATTTACATACGCAAAATCAGTCACGCGTAAAAGAACACCAATGAACGAATTTTTCAAAAACTAGTTTTTTTTTTAGAGTCAAAAATATTTCTTCTTTTCGTATCTAAATCTACTATCAAAACTTTTTTACATTTACTTTTCTAAACTAAAAAATAATCGTTTCGCTATAGAATTTTAATATATTATCATATTAAGATTGACTTAGTTTTCATTTTTTTAATAATCATCAAGAAAATATATATTGGTTGATATTTCGATTATAATTAACAAAAAATTTTATATATATTAATTAATTTTTTTAATTCTATCTACTTTGTTCTTTTTCTTCTTTAACGAGGGAACGAAGTTTTGTCGTATTACGAAAAAGATGTAAATTTTCCTGTATAAAAAAAAAAAAAAAAAACAAAAATAAGGAAGATTAAGATTCCTTAATAGTTTGTGAAGATTGTTTAATGAGTTATATTCATGAAAACCAGATATGTCACTCGATCGATCGATCAAGAATAAATAATGGTAATCGATGAAACAGCAATTAATGTAATAGAGTTCGCTTCGTTTCTACTCAATGAGATAAGCTCTATAAACAATTATTACGATTTCCAATCTGATACTGTCATCGTCGATTTGTCGAACGTGACCGTTTATACGTACTACATGAATACATAGATATATATATATATATATATATGCATACATACATATTTACATACATACATACACACATATATACATACACGGTTAGTCTACCTAATTTAGATATCTCTGGAAACTCTTAATAAATAATATAGAGAACGTATATTATGTTATCTGAATAAGATAATATTAATTATTATTTTTAATTTTTTTTTTATTGTTCATAATTCATAAGATTTTTATAAGATCAATAAGTATTTTCTTTTCATCTTTTTTTTCCTCTATAGGAATTCAATTTTTTGTTTTTACAGATAAGTAATAAAGAAATAAAAAATCTGAAGAAATTCCCTATAAAAAAAAAAAAAAAAAAAAAAAATAAGTAATTTGTATTATTTGAAGGAGATTGTGTGACGTAGCATCGAATTTTTATTACGGTTTTTATAATTTTTAAGACCCTAAAATGACTATCGAATTTTTTTAATGTAACTCGATGTTTTTTTTCCCCTTTTTTTTCCTATAACAAGAGATGTAAATAATATTTTCCTCTTTTTTGCCAATTCAAGCATATTAAATATTACTATAACTTTGAGATTATTTTTATTCGAGATAACGTGCGTAGAATCGTAAACCACACATCGTGTATATCCGAATATCAACGCAATATTCTGCGTATTTTAATTTCCACGTTTTTTCAGTTTCCGTCTCGTTTAAACTGAAAGATCGACCGATCGAATGATCGATCACGAATTTCATGGGAAAAAAAAAAAAGAAAAAAATAGAAGGAAAACCAATTCAACCGAGGTATTTCAGAAGATATAACTATTAAAAAAATCATACGATCTAACGATTCGAGAGAAAGAAAGAGAACAAAGGAAAAAAAAAAACAATTTTAAAATACAATTTTTTCCCTTAACGAGATCAAGATATCGTATTGTATATCTCAAATATCCTCTTCTTGTATTATCTCACGCTTTATCGTCTAGGAAGTAACAAGCACAAATCATCACTCGTAAATCGCAAAATGCTAGCCGTTAAAATCGTAATAATAAAACTATATCCTTTCGTTATCGCACCTACGTATCGAATGCCATTGTTGACCTGCATTTTCTCTCTTCGATAAAACTTCGACATATTCCAAAGACGATCATCGATTTAGAAATCCTTCGAGTTACATACACGTCGGATCTGTTATTTTTACGTGGAAAAAGGACAAATAAAAAAGATACAGAAAAAGAAAGAAAAGCGAGGAGGAAAAAATAAAAGAAAGAAAGAAAAAGAGAGAGAGAGAGAGAGAGGGAGAGAAAAATTAATAATTAGAAAGAAAAAGATAATTAAAGAGAAAAATAATAGTTGGAGAGAAAAAGAAATAATTAGAGAAACTAAATAATAAAAATGAGTGAGAGAAAAGGGAGAAGAAAGAAACAGAGAGAGAGAGAGAGAAAGAGAAATAGTACTTTTGCGCGAAAAAAAAATAATCAAATTTTCTAAATTGTTCGATAATCAACCTCGTTATTAATGAAACAATTAATAAACGAGAGGCAAAGATTTTAATTCTTTTTCTTTTTTTTTTTTCGTTTTTTTTTTTTTTTTATTTTTTTTAAGCACATACCGGAAATCGATTTACGCGTCACTCAAACAAAGTACCATATGGTTTTACTTGCTAGAGCTACTCGGTACTATACTATTACCATGTTTTGCACTTAGTGTTTTACCTGTTCGTGCTTTTAATACCCACTGAGAGAAATGACTGATTATGAGAACTCGGCGAGATAGTAAATTAAAGAAAGAGATATAGAAAGATAAATAGTTGAATAAACTTACTCTTATAATCGATTTCTTGTCGTTTCCAATACGTTTTTGAATTCGTCAATGATCGCCAATGAATTTCCATTTGTGATATCTAAGACTATTCGTTGTTTTCTATGAATAAGAAACAAAATAAATCGTCAATTTGTTTTTTCCTTAACGATAATAAATTTTAATAAGTACGTATTTACCTTTAACGTTAAATGTTCTACGTAATAGATAATAATTTCAATATTCTTTAAGACCGCTCACAGAGTTTCGCTCGAAGGATGTGTAATTTCTGCTCGAAGCACGTGTAATTCCTGCAACAGTTATTGACAAAATATGAACCACAAGCATAATAGGGTTGTCAAAACAGTGTCCTTACCATGCGCCTATCGTATCGGTGTATAAACTTGTATAGGTTATGGCCCTCTCACGCATAACCTAACAATCGGGTTAATGTGCGACAGAAATTTGTAAATATAGTATATAGTAAAATATAATAAAAAATAATATATAGTAAGAAATATTAGTACGTCTAATGTAACAAAAGCAAGTATCAACGAAACAAGTTATCAAGTCAAATATAAAGAAACTTTCTGTAATAAATAATAGCAACGTCGATAAATTGAAAGATATAAAAGATCGTATATATTATTGTTTAAATATTAACTGATTATACTATGTATCGTACACTAAATTATTAATGAACGTCTATAATAATTGGAAGTATAAATTATTTAAATTAAAATCATCGTACGAAAGAAGACACAATTTCTATGTTTACTCGTCGGAATGTAAAAGAAAACTGACTCAATAACTAACAAGATCGGTCGAGCGTTCGTTTTTGTTGACATTATAATATAAACAACGATACCGAGTACGAGGATTACGTATACCGAAATTATTTATTCTCAATGAAAACAAAGCTTTTTCAAGAATTTGAGAACAAATAACCATCTATCCTCGTTTAAATCTTCATCTTTGAAACGAAATAATGTTCATAGAAATCGAATAAGAATTAATAATTGAATTCCTTTCGTCTTATAATTTATCTTCAAATTTTCTCATACCTATAGTTCCCGCCGATATCATCGATTTTAAAATGCCCGCCGTTTTTCTTCTTACAAGCAGCATCGCAGATCAAAATAACAAGATTTTTTAATCTTCGTCTATTCTTTTGTCACAAAAATGATCCTTTTCGTATAAAACGAATGTTTCGCGTTTTTCGATTTCTTTTTTCTTGAAATTCTATTGAAAGCTTATGTTGCAAAACTGAATAGTCACTTTTCCTTCCACTTTTTCACTTATTTATTCTTCTCGTTCTCATATTTTTTTCTGTTTCTCGTTTTTTCTACGACAAGAGTTATCAATTCTTCTTCGTTTTATTTAGAAGTAAGTCGAGAGACGTATCGATTCGATGAGATATTTGATCCCTTTTCGATTTTTTACATTATAGACAATGTTTACGAAGAGACTACAAAACAATTGAAGCAGTATCCTGATCTTGAAGTGGAAAGCTTGGGTGGTGGAAGAATACTACATGATCCAGAAAAAAAATCTATCAAGGTTTATGGTTATTCGCAAGTAAGTTAACAAATACTATACATAACCATAAACACGATTCGATATTTATATCGATACAGTATACAAAGCAATCAAATTGATAATAATAGATTCCTATTTTACCTACCTATAGTCGGTAATAGTAGATTAAATATTACAGATAATATAAATCGAAAGTTCTTAACATTTAAATGAATTTCGTGAATTAGAAGATTATTTTATGGATTTACTTGATTTTACAGGGATATGGAAAAGCCGATCATCAGGTATCAGTCGAATTGTTGAAGAAAAAATATACCGATTACGATATTACATATTCGGATGATGGTTATTAAAAGTAAGGCGGGAAAAAGGAAACAAAAGAAGTGTCTCTATTCGATATTAAAATTCAGTTGAATCTTTTCATTTCTACATGATTTGTTAAATATTTCAATAAACGGATTGATAAAAAATATATCTTTTTGTACTTACTGTTATCTAATAAGAAATTCGTCAATGAAAATTTTGTGAACTGCTGCAGGTTAATTTACGCACGAATTCGTCAATGATGGCGCCAAAAAATGGCAGATTCAAATATAATGACAAGTCTTTTCTTAAATTCTAAGATAATATCGTTGTAATATAATTATTTAAAAAAATGATTTCTTTATTATTTTTGTCTATACATATGTATAGCTTATGAAATATTTAAATCATTGTGAATTCGATATAACCTATAGCAATATTTTTTACATTTAAGTTATATCTGTTGAAATTTTCATAATCTATCTGATATTGTTATTTCATTTAGAAACAAATCTATCCAAGACACCATAACTTTTCTTTGGAACTTCCGCTTTTTTTGTAGACATTTCTGTATTTACATCTTTAAGCATTTCTATGTTCTCCTAAAAATAATATTGATTAAGTATATATATATATATCTGTAGAAAAGTTCGTGTTGATTTGAAATTATTCCAATACTTACTCTACGTTTTAAATCTTTTAATATCTTTTTAGTTTTAATTATTTTCGCAGTTCCACCTTTTCCTTTTGCTTTAGTATTACGTGGTTTAAAATCAATCTGCTTTGGTTTAATATACTACAATTTGAAAACATTTAAATAATTTAATATATATTATTTTATATATGATCATAATAATATAAAAATAGCATTGTAAAAACTGTAATAATAGAATATTCATTTTGTTACTTACTAAGAGTTTCTTTTTTGCTTCTACTTTTTCTTTTAATTTAGGAACATCAACTTCTGCTATTGCTGTTGGATCCAATGTTATTAATTCTGGTTGAATTTTATCTAAAAGTGCTTTAACCTCTGCCTCGCGTCTTTGCTTCTTCGTTTGATACGGATTTATTTCTAAAGCATCATAGTTAGCTTCTGCACTTCCAGGAACTAAGAGAGATGAAACATTTTTTGCTGTTGCAATACCCAGAACATCCTCATATGGACAAAACTGCATACTTGTTATATTCCATGATGATTTATGTCTTAAGTATGGCTTAATTTCATTCATAGATTCTCTATAAACAGTTGAAATATATTAAATTAAACATATTACTGTTTAGATTTATTTGATATGAAATGTTACAATACTATCATTTTACCTATAAACCTCTACTACATTTCCCATTGCAGCAGCTAAAAGACCTCGCTGACTATATGATAAATATTGTGCTGGATATCGAAGAAACAAATTATGAACAGGACCTGCAAGTTGTCGAATATCCCAAACTTTCAAAGATCTATCTGGACAACTTGTTGCCATATAAGTTCCATATGGATGAATAGTACAAGCTTCAACTTTTTGTTTATGACAAAGCATTTTTGCTAGTGGTTGTCTAGTATTTGGAGACCACATTGATACTACTCCTTTGGAATCACCAACACAAATGAGTGCATTACTTGGATTTTGTGTCATTACCTATATTACAATATTACTTTAAATTATTAACTAATATATTTGATATTGTATGTATATATGAATATATATGTCTATTCATGAAACATACAGATATGTTGCCCAATTTAGTATGATAACGAGAAATCATTGTTCCTATAGAAACATCCAGCCATGCTAGATAACCATCTCTAGAACCACTAGCTAGTAAAAAATGATATGGCAAAAATTCTAATTTATTTATTCCATTCATTGACTTTAAACAATGAAGTTCTATTCCTTGATTATCATAAATAAAAACCCAATCTTTTTGTGCAGCTGCAAACATTGTCTCAATATGAAGCCATGATATATCATGTACAGATTCCATAACATTCATTTCACAAGCAAGTTTTTTTGTCACCCAATTAAGTGCTGCTACATGTCCTTTTCTACCACCTAGGACTAAGTGTCTACCATTTCTAGAGTATTTTAAACAATATGGACCAAAATTTAGATCTAATGTAAAGAACTTTGTAGCACTTGTTATATCAACATTAGCAGCAATTTCTGATTGTTTATATTGAGTAGTTGTCTCTCCAGCATCGGGTTCTAAATGACCATAATCTTCAGTTAAAAGTAATTCTGCTCTGGCAGCATTCTCGATTGCTGCTTTTATAGCATTCTCTTTTAGTTTAAGTTTTTCCTTATGTATTTTATGTTTTATCTTAGTAGTCTCATTTTGCAAATTAATCCCTGGTCCTTTATGATACTTTAAGAGTTTCTTTTTGCTAATGGGAACTCTTTTTGAACGCCTTTTTTGCTCTAAAATAAAAAAAGAATTTATGTATTTATTTATGCATATACGTATAATATATACACAAATGCAAAAGTAAACTTTTTATTATCAGATGAAACTAATACATACGTGACTGTTCCATTGTGAATATAATTTATATCAGCTTACAATTATCATTATAAAAATTATTACATTTATTTACACTAACACACCCGACGAATACTCAATCACATGTGCTTTATAACCTAACTTTACTACACGAGTTTCCAACGTGCGAACGATGAGACCTCTAGCGTCGTATTTCGTAACCATCTTCTTTCAGTTGCATTTCGTTACGTACGAAAGATGCGAAGTAGAGAGAGAGGGACGAACATAAATGAGTTTTGAACAGTGTTTAATTTGATTTTGAGAATAAGATTTTGTCTAAAAAAAAAAATGTTACATTGTCAACAGTGTTATTTGCAATCGTTATAAAATAATATGTAATATCGTTGATTATTTTATTAATTTTTTGGACTCCTTTTTTATTATAATTTCTCTTTTATTACGAAGCTACTAGCAAAGAAATTTACATTATATTTATGAAAATCTACTTCGTTTAATTTGTTGTTAACGTTTGATATTTCCTACGGAAATTATATATTTTATTTGTTTATCTGACTACACTAAAATACAAAGTTTCGTTAATCATGAACACGGCTCCTGATCCGAAAGATGTACAGGTATGGTTATAATTCCGTAAATAAATCTTTTCAATGATTTTATGCTACGTATATAAATAAATAATAATTGCATAAACTTGTGAAATCATCGTTTATGTTCTATTAAGTACACTTATGTTTTTAATGTAAATATTTGTTTTTTATTAATATTACTATATGTGATATTGTGTGTTAAAACATACATAAATAAAGTAAATATAAATAATGTTAATCATAAAATATTATGATTTCAGGAATTTCTGTTTAAACAAGCAAATATATCGCAAATATGCAATAGTTTCGTATCCATTCCAATAGCTTGCAATCTTGTTACTGTAGACAAGAAAAGAGGATTACTTTTTATAGCAAATAATGATAAATTGACTATTTTATTGTCAGGAAGTGAAATCAATGTAGAACGCAAAATAGAAGTCAATTTACCATTTATTATATCTAAGATAACATTTAACTGTGATTATTCGTACCTTGCCGTTACACCATTGGTATCTAAAGTATTTATCTATGATGCCCAAGCCTTCGTGAAACATGTATGTATATTACAACATTGCAATTTATAGAAATGATATATTTATATTTCATATTTTCTTATTTTTAGGATATTGTATTGTTACATGAAGTCCAGTTATCTTTATCAAACATAGAAACTTTTGTATTAGATTTACGATGGAATCCGAGTATGCCGAGAATGTTCTGTACTGTAACTACAGATCATAGTATCGGTAATTTTGAAATAAAAGATGGAAAGGAAAAAGCAGTTGGATTAAAAGCTTTAGAAAAGCTAAATGGAATTGATGCATTATGTTTGGCATGGAGCCCTAAAGGAAAGCAGATCGTTGTAGGATGTAAAAATGGAAACATTGTGCAACTTAAACCAGACTTAAAAGTTGCTAGAACAATCACGGGACCTAATCCGTACATTGGTGAAGTTATATCTATTTTATGGATTAGTAATTATCAATTTTGTGCAGCTTATTTAAATGAAGAACAACATATCAATGTTCTTATTATTGATGCTCCTAAAGGAGAAACAAATGCAATTTTTACATGTTACGAAGATATTACATATGGAATGTTTGAAATAGAAGGAAGTAAAGATACTCCGCGTTATTATTTTGATTATGTACAAGAGTGGGGTCTTATTATTGCTGCAAGTAGTGGGAGTAGTGAAATAGCTGTTTTAGGATCAACAGACAATGGTAATACTTGGAATCAATGGCAATTGATCGATAGTGGCAGAGCACAGTTACCACTTATTAAAACCACAGAAAGTTATCCAGTTGGTTTGATCATAGATAGAACATCAGTACAAAAATTACCATGGGGAACAGAGACAACTCTTCCACATCCTGTTCCAATACTTCATATTTTAGGAACTTCTGGTCAATTGTGTAGTTTTCACATGGTTAATTTGACTCCCAATTGTCCTGGTATTACTTCACCACCTACTGAGATTGTAAACTTATTACCATCTTCTCCAAACACGTTATCTTCTAATATATCATTAAGTTCTGCGGTAACTAGTACTCCTTATCCGAAAGAAAATCGAAACGTTACACCTGAACGTCCTAAAACTGCAGTGGCAAATATCTTTGGTGATTCATTGAAAGCTGCTGGATTTTTTCAACAGCCTCCACCAACCGTGGTAAATACTACTGAGGAAAAAGTATCAATTCCTGTTAAAGTTGATGTCAAATCAGATATTCCTAAAAAGTCAATTTCTCAAGAAGTCGAAAAAGTCGATCCTAAGCCTATTGTGACAAAAGAAGTACATACAAGTGAACCTGTTGTCGAACAAAAAGTACCGATCGACGATAGCATTTATGTACGTGCTTATACAGAATTACTTACTCTTTTTGAAAAAGAATTACAAAACAGATTGGAACCACAAGTATGGGAGTGTGGATCAGAAGAAGAACGAAAACAATTAGGAGGAAGATCAGCTATTATAGATCAATTTCTTACTGAATTACGAGAAACTACAAATAGTCTATCCACTGACATTGCTTATTTAAAGGCTTTACTTTTACAATCTTTTGCTTGGGTTGAAGAAGCTAAATCAAAAAATGCAGTAAATTCCGAGGGTACTACTAGAAATTGTGAAAATAGTAAAATAGCAGATACTCAGAAGCTTTTTTATTATACTCAATCTCAACTTTCACAAGCCAACAAAGTTCTTGATTTTGAATGGTCAGAACATATGTATCAGAAAAAATCTAAAATGAAAATTCCTAGTTTGGAATTTCTTTATCAGAATCTTGTATTGCATAATAAAATTATTATAAAGGAAAAAAGCAAGATAGAACAACTTAATAAAAAGTTGAAGTCGTTAAATCGTACGAATAAAATTTCTGGATTGAATTATATGATGGGTAATTTGAAAGTATCATCTAAAGGAACATCAAGCCTCCATGGAAATACAGATGTTATTGATGCACGGTGTAAAACTATTGCTTCAAAGACACTTAGTTTTACATACGAAAAACAATTAAAATTGAAAAATTTACTTCTAGAGTCATCGCCAAAATTGATAAAGCCTGCAAGCCCATCTCCTATTCAAGATCGTTTAGAGGCTACATTGTCCTCTTTAGCATCTCTGAGTCCTGTAAATACAGATTCTAAAAACAGGATAGAACAACCTGTAACCAAATATGATACAGTAGAGAAACAAGCTGTAGAAGGACTTAAACCACAATGTCCTTTGGCTTTATTGAACAATGTTGTTGCCAAGATTGGATCGCCCGATACAAATTCAATTTCGATTCAAAGCAAAACACAAGGCAAACAAACGTCCAACATTTCTTTTCCTCCTCCAGCTGTGAACAAATTTTCACAAGCTGATAAAAAATCCAGTATTCAGTCTGCATATCCCGAAAGTTTTGAAGCACTATCACAATCTATTGGCAAAAATAATGCTACTGTGGATGCAACAGCACAAAAAACTTACAGTAATGTATATGCTAAACCGTTATCTAAAGATGCAGAAATCAAAAATGATAATCAAACATTGCCAAAGAATGCTTTCCTAAATTCTGAATCAATGTCATTTTCAAATAGTACATTGACTAATGCATTACCATTAGAATTTTCATTGGCCAAAAATCAATCCATGCCACGAAATATTACCTCTTCAGTGACAATAACACCAGTTGTAACATCAACAATTGCTAAAACTGAATCTATTAATACATTTAGTTTTGCTAATTCAAATATGTTGCCTCCAATCGCAAAAAATTCGTCATCAAATCCTACGTCTGCTTCTTATCCTCCAAAACTATTTTCTTTTGTTTCGGAAACTATAAGTTCCATTTCATTGCCAGTAACAAACCAATCGCCAAAAGAATTACTGGATTTGATGGGATTATTTTTAGATCTCGAAAAAAAAGATCAGAGTGAAATTACATCTCTTATAACTAATGAAAATGCTCCAGTAAATAATAAAGGCAATGTTACAATTAAACTACTTCCTTCAAATGATACTAATCCTGTAGTTTTTACCACTCAGGCTACAACTAATAATAATACATATGGAAATTTAACATCAAAACCTAATATAGAAAAAACTTCTGAAGCTTCAGTTACATCTACTTCTGGAACAGCTAATACAAGTGATAAAACTACATCTATATTCGGAACAAACAATACTCCAGTACAACCATTGAATGCATCAACATTAAGTGCACCAACATTATTTAGTGGACAACCAACAACTTCCAATACATCTATTTTTGGAGGAAGTGCATCTCCTATTTCAACTGCATCTACTTTTGCTATAACTAAAACCACATCTTCTGTAACACCAATTTTTGGAGCACAAACCACTACATCATCTTCTCCAGTTACATTTAGTGGATTTTCTTCTACTCCTTCAATAATACCAGACTTTAGTACAACTACTACAAATCAAAGCACTACTTCGCCATTTTATAGCTCCTTGTCTAAACCTATATTTGGTCAATCTAATATGACCTTACCAACATCAAATCCAACTGTGGTAACTACCTCATCTGCTGCATTAACTTTTGGTAGCACTACAACAGTCTCATCAATTACACCAGCATTTGGAAAAGCTGCACAAACAACAGTGACAAGTTCTCAATTCCCTACAACAACGTCCGTTACCTCAGTTACGAATATTTTCGAAAAAGCAACTATAACATCTACTATACCATTTAACAATTCTTCAAGTACACCTGTATTTGGTAGTATATCTACAACTCCATCAACTACCTCAGTTTTTGGAGCGAATGCTCCGTCATCTACCAATACATCTATATTTGGTGGAAATTCTTCTATTACGTTTGGTTCGACTTCAACAGGATCGATTTTTGATAATAACGCCACAAAATCACCGAGTTTAATATTTGGAGGTGGAGGAGCTACATCAGGTACCACTTCTTTATTTGGCGTTAATACAAATACTGCATCTTCAACGGCAGTTGCTAGTTCTCCTTCTGGATCCCTATTTGGAAATGCTGCACCAGCAATAGGAAATGCTACTTCAGGATCTCCTTCTATATTTGGAGATTCTACGAGTAATATTCCTACTACAGGATCAACTTCTGTATTCGGAACTCCAGTAAATGGTACACCACCAATGGTAGGTGGAGGCACGCCACCTGTATTAGGATCGCAACCAGCGTTTGGTCAAGCACCTGCTTTTGGTGCTAAACCGGTATTTGGGTCACCACCTGGAATGTTTGAAACATCTAAATCAGTTTTTGGCTCAATGGGATTTGGAGGAACAGGATTTGGTTCTACCTCACCAGGAGGTAAATACGAACTAACATTGGTTCTGCTGTAATTTATATCAATTAATATATGTATACATATACATATATATATATATATAATAATAAATCATTTTTTAATTTAGGATTTGGAAGTCCACCTTCTATAGGTGGAAGTCCTTCACCACTTGGAAATAGTATGCCAACTGTATTTGGAAATACAACAGGTAGCAGTACATTTGAATCCTTAGCTAGTCAATCCGGTGGTCTCACTTTCGGTAGTTTAGCTCAAAAAACTTCGGAGCCTGAAAAACCTGCATTTTCAGGGTAAGTGTTATTGAGTGTATATATTATATAATATATAAAAATCAAGGATTATATGTAATAAAAACGAACATACCTTTTTGTTTTAGGGGAAGTTCATTCTCTAATTGGCGATAAAAATAGAATATGAAATGTAATCATTGCATAGGGGAAAAAAAAAATGTAAAAATTATTCATTTCTTGCATATAATTTTTCTACAAAAATCTAATTACAAGAAGATTATAATAAAAAACAATTTTTTTATAGTCAGTTCAAGATAAGATAATTAATTCCTAAGTCAATTTTAATATCACAACATTTGATGAAGATAAAGAGAAACTAGATAAAATAAAAATAACATAAATTAGATACATACAATAAAAAAAAAAAAAAAAAAATATTTCCATGTAAAATATTTATTGATTGCATAATAAAACATTGTTATTATACAAAAATAAAATTATATGCCTCTCTTTATTGGTTTTGGTGCTATAGATACTTTAGTTGGCTTACAAAGATCTATAACACATGGATCTTCTAAAGGAGCATGTGAAAATACTGTGGCCGAAGGTACAAGCAGTGCTAATGATATTTCTACATTGCAAGCTTCCATCCATACTTGATGTGATAATAGTACAGTAGTTCTTAATCTATAATCATTTTGATCGGGGTTATGAAGACGCAAATCTGACTGTCGAGGTAATAACAATTGCACCTGCTGATCCGGATGTCTTAATTTAACTCTTAAGATGTTAGGATCACGTAAATTCAATATTTTAGCTGTTAAAGAAATGCCTAATAACAGACCACCTGTAAACTTTAATGCAGCGTCCGCATCTCCTCTAGGCTCTTCGATAATAGCACGACAAAATCGAGTAGATATGGATGGTCTTGGGAGTCTTTCTTCACCCTGTAAAGGAGACGTAAGAAGTAATGGTAATAAAAGCCGCGTCAGAGATCCTGGCTTTACATCTGCCAGATTTGGAATTTGAAGGACCAATGCCCTAGAAAAGGGTGGTAATTTTGAAGTATCTTGCGGCAAAGAATCTGCTTCTGACAAAAAGTAACGAGCGAGTGGAAGAGCACTGCCTGTAGCACTTCTTGTAACACGAACTAGTTCTACAGCTAAAGCTTTCAACCAGACGTCATTAGCTAATGTTACTTCAGCATCTCCTAATCCACTAAACAATCGTTGCAACCTGTTTAATTAAGAAACAAAAATTATAGAAATTAATTATTTGTTATAGAAATGATTAAAAATAAAAAAAAAAAGGAATATTGAAACATACTTTTGTGTATGTTGAAGTAGAGAAGAAACATTGTTGCTTGTATTTGGTACTGGACTTGCTGATATTGAAGTGGTTGCAGAGACCGAAAATTCTTTCAAAACTGATTTCAATAATAATAAACAGCGAATATATAAGGCTGTAAAACGAGCTGCACCTTCCATTCTATTATCCATTTCCGCGAGACGATCAAGGTCAATAGTCGCAATTTCTAAAAGTTTTGTATTTACTCTGCCACCTGGCCTTGCGTTTTCTATACCCATTACTATTTTTTCTAAAAATTCTCTTCCTCTACGATCTCTACGTTCCTCATTAGTGGTATCTTCCTTGTTTGGTCCTGTACCATTAGTTACTGCGGGACGTAATCTCGGCACTAAATGTGGCATCGTGTCGCGCAAATAGTGATAATGTTTAGAAGTGTGTTCCGTAAATAAAGCATGCATACTTGGACAATGTAATGCTGCATTAAATATCAATACCAATACACTTGCATCTGATTATAAATGTTAAGATTAACATAAGAATTTTTTCATGAATTTCGATGTTGTTTACAATAATATTGAAGGATACAAGATGGTTCATCTACATCCGGTTCTGGTGTATCGAAGAAAGGATGTCGTCCGAGAAGTTGCGGTACTAAAGGTAAAGTAAGATATGGATGTGAAGCTCCCAATGCTGCCAAACATATTCTAATGCTTTCTCTATCTTGTGGATAACGCGTTAAATTATCCAACAAACGATTGACACACATGTGAAGACAATTTCTTGTAGCAAGTTGACTAGCTGCTAACGTAGCATGTAAACCTTCTCTTACTTCTCCTGAGAAGTCTTCTAGTGCACCCAATATAGTTTCCAATTGGTCTTCTCTAAGAGTGACACTAGCAGACATTTTTCTTAATGATTCTATTGCTCTTAATCTGACATTTTGAATTTCATCATTAAACATATCTACCATAAAATCTAACGAGATTCTAGCTATACTCGGTTGTTCTAAAGATAATTTACAAAGTGCTTCAACAGCTGCTGTTCGAACCTAAGATAATTAATTCATAATTAATAAATTAATATTTTAATTAATATATATATATATATATATATATATATAAAGCAAACTTTTTATATATCGATTCACCTCTAAAAATTCATCTTCTAATCCATGAATAAATGCTCCACAAGAGCCACTCTTTTCTTCGACTTCTGGTCTAACTGCACTATCCACTTCTACTACTTTTGGTTTCTTGTCCAATGCTTGTTCTATATAACGTTGCGAAACACCTTTCATTGTACCTAATAGAGACATAGCTGAAGCTCTGACTCGTGGTGACAAATCACCCATTAAACTAGAAATCTGAGAAAATGCACAATCAACCATACGTACATCTTCTCCATCTAAGCCAACAACCATGCTACAAGTACAAAAAAAAAAAATGATTAATAAAATTCAAACAACATAAGACTATACTACTTATAATATCTTACTTTTCAGGATATTCACTACCAAGAAGCCAAATTATTTTAAGAACAGCACGTCTGACTATTTCATTATCATCGCGAAGAGCAGCACATGCTTCTCCAAAAAAACTAGCAGGTAATCTACAACCTCTATGGGAATGTAATTCTGCCATTGTTTCAAAAGCTTGTGCACGAACTCTTGGATCTTGCGATTGAGCATAATTTCCAACAAAAATAAGTGTATCATCTGTGGTATTAGCTGTCAAATATCTTCCAATTATAGAAAGACATCGTGTTTGTACACCATGCCATGTATCTTGTAAATGTTCACGTGCAACTTTTAATACCAAATTTCTATAAATTAAAATCATATTATTCCTACCTTATAATAATGTTATTAATCAGTATTAAACAAATATTATTTTAAATACCTATGATAATCTCCCAATTTTAACAAAGTTGCTAATCCTTGACTCTTAACTCTATGTGATTCTTCATGTTTTAAAAGTTCAGCTGTCTCATTAACAATACGTGCTTTTTCAGCAACATCAAATGTTACTTCTCCAAGTTCACCAAATATCCATAATATTTTTGCACGCACAGCAGCTTCAGTTTCAATAGCAAATCTTTCTGAAAGTTTCTTTATTGCTATAGGAACATCTTCGGAAGAAATACATGACACAGTGTCAGATATACGAACAAGCAACTGTAATGCATCATTGCCACCTTTACATTTTTCTAAGCATTCTATATAAGCTAATGTAGAGCTACCTTCGCCATCATTCTTACTACTTCCAGTTGCTGAAAGTCGTAAAGTTCTTAACCTTTTTAATGGCGGTTCATTGATAACCTACAAACATAACAAAAATTATTCAAATATTCAGAAGGAAAGAGAGATCACGAATTACGTACTTGACTTTGAGTAAATTCAGCTAATACTCTTTTCTTCATCAGAGCAGCCATTCTATTTTCTCCTCACTATATATATATTTAATATAATTATCACCATATAATTATAATTACTCATTAATTACAATGACAATCTTGATTCGACCATTGTAAAAATCACGAATAATAACCAATTCGTTTCTACGATCAGCTGATCACATATCGATAAAACAGTTCGTTCGATATTTAGTCACTTGTAGCATATACGACTTCAGCGACAGATGTGGACAAAATATGAACTACAAACGTAATAATGAAACACTTTCCCTACTATGCGGCCATATCGGTCTGTGAGCTTGCGTAGGTCATATCACTCTCGCGCATAACCTAAGAATCGAATTAATCTGTGATAGAAATTTGTGTACGTAAAAGTAGTAGTGCATCTGATGAAAGCAAGAGAAAACTATGTGCCAGATTATACTTCTCTGAAGATGGTTTGATCGAAAGGTTAGTTAATTGTACAAATTTTATAGTTAAATTTATACAAATAGTTAAAGCGTATTTAAGCAGCCATTAGTTCGATGATATTTACAACGGAATATATAATAATACTCTATGTAAATACAGTTACTCGAATTAATATTCATAAACATGGTATTTTTTTAGGTAACTTGAAATGTAATTTTCTTGTTCGTGAGGCTTAAAGAACATACTCTAGTTTACAAATATGTATGATATCTATAATTTATAAATATGTATAAATACGTATAATTTATTACTTAACCTTTTATCGTTTTATTAATCATAAGTTATATTAGATCTAATATTGACGTTAAACAAATATTTCGATATTTTTATATTAAAATTTTTCATATATATAAATACATATGAATAAAATTATAATAATTTTAATACTTCGTTGGATAAGTAGGAGCGATCGACAGCTTTAAACCTTTCTGCAGTTTAACCATCGATAAGGTAGTATTTAATGTACAACATAACCACTACAAGTCGCCATAACCAAAGAGAAAAATAATAGATCTTTCGATATTTTTAATCTTAATTATTTAAAATGATAAAATCTTAATTAGGTTATCATCGTCATGAATAACCGCAAATGTAAATAACAACATCGGCAATTAACACCACTCGTAAACATGAGTCATTCTCCTTGAAATGCATTTGAAGATATCTGTTGATATCTTAGCAAATTATATCGCAACATCGAACAATTAATTAAAATTTTCAATTTATTTTCGAAAGTAAAGAATCATAAATATTCAGATTGTAATAGAAGAATAATTTATTATACATAAATATATATGTTTTTTATATTAAAGGTCTCTTATATGCCCATAATTTGTCATGATCATATATAGTATGAATTTTTTCATACATATATTTAAAGAAGTATAAAAGATTGTCATATCTGCCGTCATACTTTTGATTAGAATTTGATGCATTGTAATTTAGTTTTTCAAAATTTGAACTATCTTCTTTATCTTTATCCTCTTCTTTATACGCGCACTCTACTATATCGAAGGCACATGTATGCAATTCTATTAAAAATTGATGAATTGCTTCTATCGTTGCCAAATACCATCTTGGACTTTTCTTTTGATGTCGCCAGAATTGTGATATTCTTGATTTTAAAACGATACATCTTAAATCTGTAAATTAATATTTTGTTGTAGTTTAAAATTAAGTCGAATGATTTTAAAACTATATTAGATATATACAGACCTCTTAATCTTTGATCTTTATATATTGACTTTGTTTGATGCCATGTACTATCGATAAATATTGCCCTTTTTATTGGATATTCGTTCCTGATCCTTTTTAAAAAAGTTTTGCCATCTTGTTGGACTTCTTTAATAAATAAATTATCGATAGTTACAGCAGTTTTGCTAGGGAAAATTAGAACAGTCTGAGGGATAATGTCATTTATATATGTAAAAAATGTAATGATCAACAATGAATTATAATGTTAATATTCTCATACCTCTTCATTTTCTAGAATTTCAGGAAAATCAGGATAAATATATATCTTTACATCTTCCGGAGCTAAGACAGCGGCATGAACTGCAGTACTTTTCCCTTCTATTTCTCTAGGATGTTTAATAATATCTATTTTTACAGGTAGCTTTAAAAAATCGAAAGTAACAGTCAATATTGTCTATTACATATTTTAGATATAATATATAAACAATATTTTAAGGTACCTTCAAACGAGGAAAATACTTTTGATCGATTACAGGAGTAAAACATGTATAACAAAAAAATTTTCTTGATCTATAACAATGTTCACATATTTCTCTACCCTTTACAGTATCTAAAATTTGTGCATCATTGATCTTCAAGTCTTTAAAAGGAGCTTTGTCGATAATTCTTTGCTTTTCTTCTAAATTATGATCTTTAGCACTCTTAAGAACTATTATATTTGCTTCAGCCATATTTTTATTGTAAAAAAAATCCACAGTTTATACATATAAATACTTTTACACGATATTACACGTTCACATATTTGCTTGATCACTCTTTAAAATGATAAAACGATAAAAAGATCCTTCTATTTCGATTATATTTTAAAATAATGATAATATTAATTACCTAGGTACAATACAATAACAATACATCTTAGTTCAGCTTTCTGACACTCTGTCGTTAGAGAGCGTCAAAATATCTATGATATACATTAGTCTCAAACGCTATGTAAACACAACCTTTGAAAAATATTTCTACGAATATAAACAGCTTGAAGGAAGTTTATTCATCGAGAAGAAAAAAGAAAATCCGTATTTTTATATCGTCTTACTTAGAAAGACGCGTGTAAAGTTGTGACGTATGAGCACCCACGCGTGATTCTGCGCGAAAGTTAGGAGAAAAAAATTTCTATGGGTGGGGTCTTGATAAAGAATCCCTCCTCCTTTTAGTTAGCGAATCGAGACGGTTTCAGGGTACTTTTTATGGTCGTCGCATCAGACAACTTTGTTGGACGCAGCTTTTGTTCTCTATACTTATAATTAACTATTGTTAGTGTCAAATAATAAGTGTTAAAGAAATAATCGTCGTTTCGAGAGGAATGACGAAGTACAATTTCGAGGTCGCTAATACTTTAAAATCTGCATCATTGAGATTTATATTTGGGAAAGTTTTGATTTACGAAATGTACAGTGCAGTATGAAAATAAAATAAAGAAGTTCGTCAATTTTCGTGATTCGAGAATTATAAACGTGCATGTAAAAAAAAAAAAAAATAATAAGGTAAAATAAAAACGTTTCGTAGAGTAAAAGGTGAGTTGGTGTCGATGTGCTTCGTTATACGGTGTCCATTACAGTTATTTCTTTATACTTTCAGTTTACGTGTCGATTCGTTGCTAACTACCAATGATTGTACATGGCCTTCAAAGATTATTTACTATTCTCAGACAATTGTGTAAAATATTCGATCTTTTACTTGAAAGAAATTGTTTATAGTTTATAACTGTATAAAGGTTAGTAAAGAGTAATATAGGTTCATTTCCGTACATATATCTATTTATATTGTTTAAATGTAAATAATATCTATTATATTATTTACAGTTAAGGATTATATATCAAGTTAAGTATTTATTATAGGTGTAATAGTATAAAATGGAATCTAATAGTTGCTTTACGGAAAAGAGGAGAATAAGAGGAAAAGATATCCTTAGAATGGATGGTCTTTTACCACCGACCCGTCGTCTGCCAGTATGTAATGCTGTAACTTCGACATCTTATAAAAAAAAAGAAAAGAAGTGGTCTATTGGAGGAATATTTAAGCGTATATCTTCTATCCGAGATGATGACAGTTCTTCCAACGAAGAAGAGATTGTTTATTGTAAAAGGGAACCTAAAAATCTTTCTAAAATCAATAAGCAGTCGGACAGTATTGTACTTCATCCGGTAAAAAATAATTGCGAGCGTCAGACAGAATCTAATAATTTGGTAACTGAAACTAACGAACAATCCATGGAATCTCTTAATGTCCATATAGATTCTGTACATTCACGTAGTAGCGATGGTTCTTTAGAAGGTTTGGGTAGGAAAATACGGAAAAATAAAATGAAGGCACGCGTAGAGGCTAAAAGAGATCGATTATGTCCTAATAGTAGTTCTGACGAGGATTCACGTATTTCCAATAATTCATTGGCTAAATCTCAATTAGAGGATCATTCACAAAGCATTTGTAAAACCAATTCTTACAACAGACGTACTCGAGCTGCTAGAACGGAACGTTATATCAAACGTTTATTTAAAGAAGAAGTGCATATAGATGATGCTAATCAAGTAAATTGTAAACAAGACAGCTTAGAATGTTTAGACGAAGGACAACGTGTTATTGCGAATTTAAATGATACACCACGCCAAATAATACATTCACGACGATCAACGATACAATCTAATGATCAAATTGCTCCAACACACAAATCGGTTGTGTTGAACACTCAAAATATCAATACAGGTAATCAAACTGAATATTCAACTCACAAACGTTTAACAGATATGAATCAAAATAATTTTTACGAAAAGAACGCTGCTGCTGCTCGTTGGATAGAACAGGATTCAA
Source organism: Vespula pensylvanica (assembly GCF_014466175.1). NCBI lineage: Eukaryota > Metazoa > Arthropoda > Insecta > Hymenoptera > Vespidae > Vespula > Vespula pensylvanica. The sequence continues at coordinate 1,822,587 of NC_057696.1, forward strand.
ACAATTGTTTCACATTGACATCAGTGAGAGATATCGATCGTCAAAAAGATCACACGATTGAACGAAGATCGATGCCAAGATCGACTAATCCACCAGATCCTCCACCTCGTGATCCTCGTCGTGTTCCTACCTACGCGTGCCATTCTTTTCCTTTTAATGGTAGAAGTCAAAAGAAAAGGCTTTTCGATGGATATGCAAATATAAATATGGATCAGAAAGTCGACTGGATTGGTACACGAGCATATAGTTCCAGTGAGGACATTACACGTAGTAAAAATATTACACAACGTAATTCACAAAATATGTTTCTTTTAGAATCCAAAAAGATCAATATTGGTCCACGAGAATATACAAATAATAAGTACACGTCGATGTGTAACCGTTCGAACGAGATCGAACATAATCCGTCTCGGTCTCTTCAAATGGACGAGCCTGAGGCTTCAAAGTGTAGAAGAAAGAATAATCGTAATAATCAACTTAGCTCGAATGTTAATGAACACGATGAGAGAGTAAAACAGATTCAATTATCAATGAACTGTGAAGCAAACGGTATATATGGACGAATCTCAGCGCGTAATACTCAATCGTCTAGCGAACGTTCGTATGTTTTTAGAAATAGCAATGGGAATGAAGTGAATTCTGAAGAAAGAAGTAACGAAATAACGAAAATGGATGAGGCAGCTCTAGAGAGAAAACAATCGTCGAAGAATCTTGAAGAAGCAATCTCTGAGTTGGAAGCCATATACGATAGTTTACGACTTGGAGATGAGGATTTGTTAGATCGTGCTGAAAGAAGAAGCATGGAGGAATTCAGTCTTAAACATGGACAACCTGAAGATGAGCAAGTAAAGCCTAATCGTTTGGATTCACCCGATAGATTGAAAGATGATATGGCCTATAGAAGAATGCATCCTGTTGAACGACCAACTTCTTTGTCGGATATTATTGGACAATCATCATTTTCAAACATCAGTTACCTCATCGCTTCACCTGTTCTTTCACGTAGGGACAATATGTTTGATGAAACTAAGACACCTATTGGTATAACTCGTCGTGACGAACCGGATGTAACGAGAGACGACGTTGTCTTCCGTAGTATACATCGTGCCAATAATACACTTAAAGTTATCGAACCTCAACCACCTTTTGGTATACCACTTGGACCAGTGACCACTGCTACGGAGAGCGATTATCTGCACACAGTGCCAAATAAATTTAATCCACCTCGTTCGCCATATATACCACAATGCGAACCTGACGTTGTTACGGATGATTTAGCTTTTAGGACACTTAGAAAGGATTCCACGACAACATCGGCAAAGAACAACGCAGATAATCAAACAGAAAGTATCAACGAATCTGTCAATGAATTTCCTGCTAAGAAAAAGAGAGCTGTTAGGTCTCTTTCTGCTAATCTTTATGGGCTGATAAATCAAGAACGTATACATTTACACAGACAGCCAAGCCTACATGAGATCAACGATGATATCGAGAATATAAATAGTAATCCTAAATTCGTAGATAAGATAGATCATTTTAGACGTGTTGTTAGCGATGGTGAATTATCCGATCAAGGTAGTATAAGATGGCGCGGAGAAAGATATACAAAGAATACTTTTGACATAAACGGAAATCATCACGATTCTGGTCTCTGTAGGAAAATGCTTCGAGTTTATGTCTCGCCATCAACGACGATGCAATGGTCAAATAAAAATTCTAATAATCGCGAAGGAACGCCAACGTCCACTTTTCTCAGTGCTACCAGACGAACTTCGTCTGTTGACATTACTTCAGATTCTTGGAAACCCACTCGCGATGATTCCTTAATTGGCAAAGATAATACGGATTCAGATTTTACCGCGTACAGTCGTTTGTGTCAAGACTTGGTAAATATAATCAAAGGATCCGATGATTCAGAAATAAAAACCAACCGACAGGATGAACTAATTGAAGCTAAAAGCTCTACCCATGAAAATAAAATTGAGATTGAACCTTTAATTACAGAATTATGTAATGAACTTCTTGACGGTACGGTTCAAGAACATTCCAATGAAAAATCTGAAACCAAGGAAACCAATGAAATCAAGGAATGTATCGACTTAAAATTAGACGAAGAAAATACTATAGAAACTGAAGATGATAAGCTCGATTATTATCTTCGTTTGGCAAACGAGAACGTGAAGATGATTGCAGAGGCTTTTAGCAGCGTTGCCGACCACCTACGCGATGGCCTTGACGTTGGAGATGATTCATCGAGTCGTTTTAGGACCGATGGCGATGATACACGTGAAACTAGCACACGTTCTTCGTCGTTTTTGGTCGAGGGTGATGAAAAGACGCTGGATGAGGTGTCAACGTCCTCGAAGAACGAAGATCTTGTTAGAAAAAGCGTTGAATCCGACGTCTCCATAGAAAAGCTTGACGTTCCTAACCTCAAAGAAAATAACGTTAGACGTCCATCGGACATAGAGATCGATCTTAACAAAGCCGTGGAAGATCTACAAATAGCCGCAGCCAGTTTAAACGGGAATGTACAAGAAATGGAAGAACTCGAAGTTCGACTAACAAAATTGGGTGAAGGTCATTTGGACGTTCAAATCGAAGACAAGGCTGACGAAAAAAATGAGGAAAAACTTAAATTATTTACCGTAGAGAAGAAAGATGTTATTTCTGAGTCTGACGTAGGACAAGGAACAGAAAAAAATGATGAACAAAAATGTGAAATATTGGAGCCAATAGAAACGCAAGATGACAACAGGCGTATTGCGGTTCGCGAAGGTGAGAGGAATGTATGGGACGTTGATTTGAAAAATTACGACGAGAATTATCTCGCACGACCGATCGAAATACGTGTTCCTTATGTAACTAACATCATTACTATAACTATAACAGAATATTCCATGGTTTTACTCGCTTGCCTCCTTGCACTGCTTTTAGCAATCGTAGCAGCGTCGTGAGAAAGATCTCAACTGCATATGAATATGTATGTATATGGTATGGCATATTTATGGTGGGTGATGTGTTTGTTTTTACCCTGGGCGTGCCATCATCATTTGTATTTTCGTCTTACTAATGTCGTAGGTCTCCAGGATATTATTCGTTCGGCATGCGATAAAGGTTACCATGCGAATGTGTAAACTCGATTACTATGGTGTCGTGGATTCACGTATGGCGGCGACAGGTGTGTTCCTTCTTTCGAATGTTTAAATAAAAAGAAAAAAGAAAAAGAAAACAATATGCAACTTTTTACGAACCGATTGAGAAAGGAACGATTTTGTTGTTCTCGTTGTTGTTGTTGTTGTTGTTATTGTTGCTGCTGCTGTTATTGTTGCTATTGTTACTGTTGTTGGTTTTAATAAAGTTTAGACATTCGTGCCGCATCTTCTGCAAAATCTAACCTCTATCGTCAAGAGTCACGGTGTTGCGTCGTCCTCGATCTTTTCGTTTTTCTGTTGGGATTTCTTCTTTATTATTTATTTATTTTTTTTTTTATTCTTTTATTTTTTAGATGAATGAGGAGAACATTTCGTTATTATAGGAAGTTTTATGTTACATAGATCGCATTTTGTAATAAGTAGAATCTAATGTAAGTATATTAAACGAGTAATCCGTCGGTAAAGTAACACGAAAAGCTTAAACGATAAAATGAATGTTTGATACGAACTACTTTAACGGAATACTAAAATAAACTTACGCGTTTCAGTCTCTGACTCATAGCTAACAACGAAAGTACACCGATAACTTCGTACGATTCGAATATAATTACTTTACAATTAAATTATCACGTATTTTTTCCTTCTTTTGAAAAAAAAAAAAAAGTATAAAATAAATTGCAAATATATCGTGTACCGTGAAGTGGGTGCCGCATCGAATCAGTATCGATTGTAACGATATTATTTCGGTGACGAGTTCCTCTCTCAGTGAGAAAAACGAGGAATTATCGATCGCAGGCGGCGAAGTGACGTCATCAAGGATCACGCCACATCTTCATCCATTGAAACGAGCGTTGCGATTGGTCCACCGTAGTTCAACTATCTATATCTATATCAAGAATAGTCGGGAACTGTCTTGGTTTGCAAGCTGCATGCTTTAATGAGTTTGGTTCCTAGTACGTCGTATTATTGCATAAACAGGAACGTTTTTTTTTTACACTATTTTTTATTTTATAAATCATCTCTACTTATTTATAAAACATAAATAAAATAGAGTCTAACAATTCTAATATAAAATTCATATTCGTTTGGTCTTTTGCAGACATCGAATTCTTTATCCTGCAATTTAAAAAATATCTGCTACAGATAAAAATAATTTGAATTTAGTTTAAAATTAGACGGTATTACCATAAGACATGAAAATAAATTTGTAATAATTTACATATCAAGTATGGAAACGCAGATAAGTATTCACATTGCGACGTTTTATCTTTTGAAAATGTAACGATGACTTTCAAAGTGGTGATGGTAAAAATGATAAAAAATTTCACTACATAAATAATTTTCGTTATTTTCGTCAATTATATACATTTTCAATAGATTATATTTGAAAACAAAAATTGTGTTAACTTTAAGACGCACGTTGTTCCCGCGCTACGAGTTTCATGATATTTCCAGTAGATGTCGGGATGACGCAACCTCATCGATCCCGTTAGTTTAAGACTCGTGAGCGGCAAGATGGCCGCGTCGAGTTTGAGTCTATGTACGTCGGTCCGTATTTTCCAATAGAATTAGTAGCGTCTAACGCGTAACACGTTACGGAACATTTCTTCGCAACGTTTCCGACGCATATAAAATTTCATTCTAACGTAAAAGTTCGTGTTGTCGTTTTAATGACGAATTAATCGATTCAACGGGAAAACAAACAATTTCTAACGGCGAAGACCGGGATACGTAAAGGAAAACGATGGAAATCGAGAAAAACTCGTTCGAATGTTAAGCCGGTCTACGGAATTTTCTTCTCGGTATTTTGGAGAGACGAGAAGTAAGCATATCGAGGAGTAACGCAAAAGGATAGATTAAAGGAGGTTAATTTAGCGAAGTAAATGTGTTAGTGTCAGTGATAGGTAAGAGAAGCACGTGGTCTCACTCCAGTGCTCTTCGTGTGACAAAGACGTATCGAGTGGAAACTTAATAATACGACGAAAGAGAGAGAGAGAGAGAGAGAGAGAGAGATTGAGTGAGTGAGTGAGAGAGAGAAAGGGGAAGAGAGTAACAAGGTAAAAGAAATCCTTAGGTATGTTAAACCAAAAACAACAACAAATATTACGTAATTTTTCCTGGAGGATTATTTATACCATCGAAATCAAATCAATTTAAAGTTGTCGTTTTCGACTCTGTGCTCTAGCGAAGGCACACGATTCTCAAAATAACTTCGTCAATCTTATATAACGAAATAAGAAACTAGCAAAAAAGAGAGGAGAGAGAGAGAGAGAGAGAGAAAGAGGGATAGAGATAAAAGGTATGTGAAATTTATATATATACATATATATACATATATGCACATTTATATATATATATATATATATATATATATATATATATATATATATATATATGAACGAAAAGATTCGATCGTTGAGCATACGTCGTTCGCTAATCTTAATCGTGATAGAAGTAATAGTAAGTAGGGTAGTTCGAGAAGGGATTCACGCCTTCCTGATTTAGCATGTTTATTTCCGTTTTATAAGCTTAGAATCTTCTCTCCTTCCAGAGAGATTCCACGTGTGCATATATATATATATATATATATATATACGTCGCAAAAGCGTCGCATTTCATTCGAAAATAACGATAGTACGATAACGATGACGACACAACGACGACAATAACAACAATGTTGTCTTTTAGACTCAATCAGGATCTGTGATTTACGTAGGGTCAACGATCAAAGGTTAAATATTTAGAGTAGAAAGATAAATAGTTCAAAGTGAAAAGTGCGAAACAATATATTTTCATTCGCATTGACGAAGAATTAAAATACTTCTCGAAATAAAAAACTACGAAGTACGTTGCATAGTACGCATGCATGTATACACATATATAACACGTACAAACATATACGTATGTTTTACCGGCTTCAGTCGTGTACCATTCGATGCATACTACCTCCGCCATCTTTTGCTCTCCCTCTCCTCCTCCCCCTCCTCCTCCTTCTCCTTCTCCTTCTCCTACTACCTCCATACCACCCTTTTCTTAGTAGGCGCCTACTATCATCATCCGTCGTTTTCGTCGTCGTCGTCGTCGTCGTGTCGTCGTTACCACCGTTGCTGTTGTCGGTATTGTCGGTATCGTCGGTATCGGCATCGGTACGAATGGTTGCGTTCACGCGCACACCCACACTCACGTCATCCTTGACCCTTGGATCGTGAACAGTGATAATTTCCTTACCGGATTCGTACTGGGAAAAGCGAACGTTAGTCGGTTCGAATCGACGATAGAAGAAGGAGGAGAACTCTGCAACAGTTTTATTATCTTTTTTTTTCTGCACATTTACACACAGATATATATATATATATACACATACATACATATAAGTATATACATATATAGTTTCATTTTTCTACTTTTCCTCTTTCTCATTGAGTTGTGCGTGCGTTTTTTTTTTCCTTTGGTAAGTTCTTTCGAATTCTTTTTTTTTTTCTTTTTTTTTGTTTTTCTTTTTTCTTTTTATCCCAAATTTTTATATACGTATATATATATATACATAGGTTTCTCTCTCTTTCTCTCTGTCTATTTCTCTCTCGTTACTGTTTAGCTAAAGAGCGCGCGCGTGGACGAGGCATTGTAAAGCTTTCCTCTCACGAATCAACTTATGCGCCGGCGCTATTTGTACTAGCATAGATATATATACATATATGTACTTGCATACGAATATGCACAAGGAGTATGCGAGGGAGACGTCCGGCGTCCTTCGTTACCAGTCGCGCCAAGTCCCGCTCATAAAAGAGAGAAAGAGAGAGAAATACGATATAGCATTTTTTCTCTCGTAAAATAAGTTTATTTAAATTTATATATTTATTTATTTATGTATTAGCCTAGAAAACTGAATATCATTTATTACAGAGTATCCGAAAATAATGACGAAATCAAAATTTCATCGATGATCGTTATTACACAATGAAAGATCGATACTCTTTTTATGGTCATCGTTCTCTCTCTCTCTCTCTCTCTCTCTCTCTCTCTCTTTTTTTGATGATGAAAGAAAAAAATAAAAATGTTTGCATTCGGTTTCCAAGCATTTCTTCGCGGTTGTGAATAAGCCAATGAACGCCCTTCTCGTCACGTGGAATATTTTATTCTCGTTACTTGGTCTCTCACGCAATTTGATACGACCTCGACGGATAGTATCCTCCCTCTTTTCCTCTCTCTCTTTTTCTCTTTCTATTTTCATTCACCTGCCTTTCTTGTGGTCTACTACGAACTTAGCTCTTCGTTCTTCTTCGGAAGATATCGGATCGCCTCCTACGGAAGAGTTCGATTGCCTCGAGCGAAAGATCGTAATAAAGTTTGATCTTTGTACTTTGAGACTTCTTGTAAATTGTAGGTATTTATTACTACGCTTGATCAAATATTACTTGATACGTACATATGTGTATATATGTATATATATGTATATATATATTTCTTTATTCGTGTATACTTGCAATATTTGCAAATATTACTTACTATTGCAATATTCCAATATACTTGCAAATATTTATACGATATTTAATAACATATGACTTCCGGCTCTAATACTGTTTGATATTTTCTTTCTTTTTTCCTTTTTCAAAGTTGTTGGTTCGCGCGTGTATCTCAAACTTTTCTATTTGTTTTGTATTCATAATCGATCGGTTTTTCATTTAGGTTCGTCATTACTCGGTTTCGATCGGAAGTGTTGGAAAACGAGCTTATCTTTCTTCGTCCCTCACGTTGTAAAAGAAGAAAAAAAAAAACATAGTAATAATGAGTTTCGTATTTCTCATCTAATGTGTAATATAGACTTATTCTCTTGTTGGAAAATCTTTTATACGAAATTACTCGGCATAGCGAAGTTTGTAATCAATCGTTAACGTCCTACATTCTATTCAATTCGAGAGCGAGAGAGAGAGAGAGAGAGAGAGAGAGAGAGAGAGAGAGACGAGTTAACCTCGAATTAAAAAAAAAGGAAAATGAAAAAAGTAATTCCTCGGGCTCCTTATTTTCTTAAATTCGAACGATCAATCGTATCTTTAAGTTCTTTTATTGAAGGAAGACATTGTTATTTGTCAGGGAAGCGATACTTAACCTATGAAATATGAACGCTTACAATTAATATCGGTCAACAAACCGAATAAATGCACTTGTCGCAATGGATCGTAACGTTTGCACTTGTTATTTCTTTCTCTTTCATTATTATTTATACGTTTTTATTTCCAACGATTAGAGTCGTTCATATTTATATATGGGAAATTAATAGTTTATTATTATTCATCGTTAGAAAGTAATATTGATATGAAGAACGTATCGACGATATTGGTTTTTACCATTTAATGCTATTATTTGATTAAAATAATCCGTTTGTTTTTTTTGTTTTATAATTACATTTTTAATTATATTATTCATTAATGTCTCTTATTAATCAAAGGAGTATCTTTCTAAAATCGGAATAATAAAAAAATTGCTGATTGGAATAACACGTTCAAAAGGAGACAAGAGTTAAAAATAATCTAATTCTAACCTAAACATTTTTGCATATATCAGATCAGAAAAAAAGAAATTATTTTTTTAAACAGAACTTCTAAAGCATAAGGGATATGTTATATATATACATATAATACACACACACACATACACAATCATATAAATATATAGATTATATAAATATATAAATTATATATATATATATATATATATATATATATATATGTAAGGGGAAAGATAATTACGGTAACTATTCATGCTGAGATAAAATAATTCCATCGAAGAAAAAAATGAACACGTATCTATTTGCGTATATTATTTTTAAGTATATACATACAGAAAAGAGAGAGAGGGAGAGGAGAGAGACCGTGTTTATAAGAGAATATTTACAAACAGATTTTTCTTTAGAATTATAAGAAAGAGAGGAGGACTAAATGGATCGGTTAGTCGATCTCAGTTAGTCTGCTCTCATCACGATTCGCGTAGGAGGTTGTTCAATAATAGTGCGACGTAACGCGAAATCCTTCCCCTCGTAGATCACGAACGGTCTACTCTCTTCCGGTATATATCGTACGCCCTTCCTCTTGCGTGACATTATTGATGATGTCTCTCTCTCTCTCTCTCTCTCCTTCTCTCTCTCTCTCTCTCTCTCTCTCTCTCTCTCTCTCACACTCACTCACTCACTCACTCACTCACTCACTCACTCACTCACTCACTCACTCACTCACTCACTCACTCACTTACTTTAACTATGTCTCTGTCTGTCTCTCTTTTTTCACCCCCATCCTCTCCCCTTGATATTCTTTTTATCGTAAAAACTGTCATTTTCTTTTTCTTTTCAATTTATGGACAATTTTCAATCTTCAGTCCTCATACGAATAATCTCATCGTACTTTATTTCATTGCGAGCAATTTTTAGTCCCATGAATAAATATAAAAATATCAATTATATTATGAAAATAATATTTCCAATTTATATCTAACATAACTAGTATTTGTGTAAATAAAATTTGTAATTTATTAATACGTAATATAATTATAATACTTTTTATTACTATGAATATCATAAATATTAATGATATTTATAAATTTTCTCTATTTTTATGTATTATACAAATTATAAATTTTATTCAAATAACGTATAAATATTTATAATATTCGGTGCGAAAAAAAAATTATCATATAAATATATATATAAATATGTTAATTATATTATCAAAATTTATCGACAGAAAGATTATCGATAGAAAAATATTATCGGCCTAAAACATTTTGTTACCGACGGATGTTAATCATGATTGATTTTCTTTTTCTCCTTTTTTTTTTATTTTTACAATTCGAAATGAATAATCCTTTTTCACTTTTTGTTGAATCAAAATCTTGTATCGAACATCAATCGTATTTTTTTTTTTTTTTCTTTTATCTGATTTATTAGAAATTTATCTGTCTATCAATCAACAGATGAGTACAAGCACTTTGATGTTTGAAATTAAATATTAATTGTGTTTTTATAGTAAATTATGTATTAGAATTGCGACGTAATTCTCGCGTTCTTTATATTAACAGCAATGTTTCACCTTGAGGAAACTCTCAACAATATAACGTAACACAGGGTCCGATGTTCAATGCCGTGAAACTCGTTATCTCTCTCTCTCTCTCTTTCTCTCTCTTTCTTTTTCTTTCTTGCTAGTTTAGTCTATCGACGTTTATATCTCTCGTACGTTTTTAGATCCACTATTACGGCGAGTCGGTCGTATGGATTCTCGACTGAAAACGAGATAATCGATCTCCCGTCGAGATAACGTATGACGAATAATCTTGTAAGTAAGAGAAAAGACGCGATCTCGTTTTATCCTTTCTTGTAATTTCTAAAAACGCCGTAGTAGTATTATCGCTGTGCTGTGCTTTGCAAACAATCTAAGATGTGCTCGTCGAGTTTGAAAAGAAGGTACGATGAGAAACTATGCATTAAAAATCGATTTTTATTTTTCCAAATTGTATGACGTTGTTACTGAATTATGATATCATTGCGAACAGAATTCATTTTTTTTGTTTTCATTTTTTTTTGTTTTTTTGGCGAACGAGAAGCTCAAAGTATCAAATTTTCGTCTCTTTTACAGTTCTATCTCATAAACTCAATTTAGATCTAATTTTTTCCTTAATCACGAGGCTATTCCGAGTCAAGCACGTGATAAAGCAATCAACGAGTAATATGCATAGAGGAGAATATAATCTATGTACTGTACTCGTAGTCGTTCGTTTCTAACCGCTATGTATTATAGCTAGTACGTATATACTTATTTAATGTTTCGTCAAGTTCGATCATGTTATCTAATGTATTTACATATTTATCTATCCAATATGCATTTACGAACTTATCAGCACATACTTCATATTTATATATGTATATGTCTATTATACATTATTCAGATTTAATAGTATTGAGTGATTATTGTCTGACTTTTGGACTGGCAATATCGATTGTCTCCTTTACGGACTTTGCTTCTTCAAATGTTATCAAATAGTTATCGATCAAAGACACTTCATTCTATATTTTCTGAAAATTGTTTTATTTAATAATATCAAAATTTAATAATGAAGTTTTCAGTGATGATCTCAGAAAAAATCATCATCCCTTATCGTTAATAGAATTAATCGATTTATAATGTCTTTTTATTTCGTAACTTTCGATCGTACCAATATTATCTATATTTATCTGTTAATATAATTTTCATTAATTAATTTCATTAATTCGTGTATTTCAAAAAAGTTTAATAACTAATGAATTTCGAGAGAGATGGTGCAGTTGATGTTGAAATTTCTGGAAAGTTTATATTGATGACGTCAGTAGTATGCCGCCTTTAGATAAGATAATGTTTTAAACGTTTGTACGATAAGGCAAAAGCAATTCCTCCTTTTATTTCTTTCCAAATCCAACAAGAATATTCTAATAACTAAAAATACTCTTTTTGACATGAGCGAGGACGAATCCTCTGACGACAAGTCAGAGACGATTTCTCGCTTACTGACCCTCTTGTCTATTTTCAAACGCTAAGAACCTCGTGAGAAGTCTCACTCACTCATTCACTCACTCACTCACTCACTCACTCACTCACTCACTCGTTGGCTGGCTACTTCTCTCCCTTTCTCTCTTTCTCCTTTCATCCTTCCCTTCACAATTCCTTCTTTTTTTCCTCTTTTGTGTGTTCTTCTCCCTAGTTTTCGATCGAAGAAATTAGGACGACGAGTTATATGCCATTTCAAGTCGTTTTCACTCATTAGTACCTACAAATCGTTTGAACAATTTTCTCCTTTTCGAAGAATTCAATGGAATGTGAAACATCGTGCAATAAATCGGAACGACTTTTTTTGTTTAATTATTTTTTTTTCTGTTTCTTTTCTTTCTTTGTTATTTTTAAAATTCTATTAGGCAATCAATCGAAAAGAAATATGTATTGTACTTCGAAATATTTCTTCATGTTCGAAACGATCTTTATTAGTGTATCGGTATTAATTACATTTGATGACAATGTAGTTTCATTGTTTAATGAAGAAATTGTTTTCTTTTTTCTCTTTTCCATTTACTTTGACAATATTTATACAGGTATCTGTATGTGTGTGTAAATTTTATTGTTTATTTTTCGATATGATTTCGATATGAAACGTTTGAAATATTAATTCGATGCATCGGAAATTTATGAGTGGATTTGTCGAGAAGTACTAGAAAAAAGATACAAAATAAATTTCTTTCTCTTTTTTTTTTTTTTTTTTTTTTTTTTAACATATCTACATATGTAAAATAATTATTAATTAGTTACTTCAATGTATTGATGAATTTTTAATGATACAAAAAATACTCTTTCTTCTTTTTTACTTGATTCTATTCGTGTATATAATTTTTTATGTTTGTTCTATTTGTTGTATGTAATAATATAATATCTATAAAAAATAATTATTAATTAATATATTTCAAATGTATGAACAAATTTTTGCAAAACGTGTAAAATAATGATCAATTAGTTTAACGAATATTATATTTTTATAATAACTTTGTTATATACATATTAATATAGATAGATATATATTCGAAACTTTATTTATAAAAATAAAGTCTATTCATGTTCGAACAGCTTGCCAATATTTAATAGATTCAAAGTAAACAAATGTATATAATACGTATCTGCATTGAAATATATACAACATGTATCATTAGGAATAAATCGATACGTTTCTTTAGCTTCAACGAGCAAAATCGATACTAGATAGAAACGACATGGACTCTATCTCTTCCTTTTAATCTCGCACATGTTATAAATTTGGCAAAATACATACATACATAGCTTTCTTTATCTTGACAATCTCGAAAGTCGAAGTAGTCGAGATCGTAAATGAATATTTTTCGATCAAAGTTCAAACGAGAGATCAAAGTTTTCTTTTTTGCTCTATTTATCTTTCTCTTTTTCTTTTTTTTTCTCTCTCTCTATATATATATATATCTTTTTTTATTTTTTTAATGGAATGGAGCGCCGAGAGAATAAACAAAATAGAAAAAGAAGAGCAAGAAGATCTATAAACATATCAAAGTGTATAATAAAGTTGTGAACTTTGCTCTTATGTCGCTAATATACCAAACAACGAAGTGATTGCGGTTGCGATTGCGGTTGATACGACATTAAATAATAGTGAGCAAAAAGGGGAGGGGTTGGTGATGATGATGCAAAAGTAGGGGTGAGGGGAGACAAAAAATAGAAAAAGCAAATAGAAACGAAGGCTGCAAGTGATGAGAATTTTTGTTTGTTTGTTCTTCGAATACTAACCAGATCATTTTCATTTTCGTGTTGTCTTTCCTTTTTTTTTGGGAATGATTTTTCTTGCAGTGCCATTAATCCGCATCAGCGAGAAATAAGAGAGAGTACCTGAAGTTAATCGATCGGAAGTAAGCATAAACTGGGTCGCCACCATGATCGTGGAGGACAAACCGTGAGTTTGTAGAGCAACTCTGAAAGAGAGACAGAAATGTAGACTCGTTGACACTACGCTCATTATTTTGCTGCACGCATCCACGATTGACAAAGCCCTTTTCACAATTTCTGATTGATTATCGCTTAGTGTTTCCTATAAGTCGAACTTTGATCTTACTTTTTTCTTTCTACTTTTTTTTTCTTTTCCTTTTTTTCTTTAGTCTTTGTTTATTCAAATCTTACGCACAAAAGAACGCACTCTCTTCTTTTACATTTATTTTGTTGAAAATATTTTAGTGGGGAATTATTGCCTGTTTTGATCTTTTTATATATTTTGGTTATAATAATAATAATAATAATAATAATAATAACAACAACAATTGTAATTATTGTTATTAATAATAATAATAATATTATTATTATTATTCTTATTTAATTAATTGGCACGAATTTTGTTAGAACCAGTCTTTGCACGCATTCGCAGTCAGCTTGATTATTTATATAGTACAGTTATTTTTTCTTCTCTTTCCATTTTAATATTAATTAAATTTATAATAAATATTATAATTATTTATGTGTGTATATGTATGTGATTCACACACGCATATAATTATATAATTATATAATTAATCTTATATTATAATTGATTATAATATAACGATTATATAATATTATATATCATATTATATAATCGGATTTGTTTCGGTTCATCTTATAATATTACATAGAAATATTATTCTATAATATTATAGAATAATTATATATAATGTTATAAGATAAATTTTCAATAATATAATATGAAAGGAATTATATAATTAAATTATGTATATATATATATATTTCTTTAATATAATTTTGTATATATTTTCTTGCTTGAAAATATTTTAACATATACACGATACGTTTATTCTTTTTTTTTTGCTTTCTTTGCATGAATAGAAACATTTAAAAAGTAGGTCATTATGTCTGGTCTGCCATTGTTATTAAAACATTTCTTTTCATTCGTCGATAGTACCTTAGTTGCATTGGTAAACAAGCAAGATTTTTATTCATCTGCATATATATATATATATATATATATATATATGCATTGTATATGTATTCTTTTATATATATAAAAATTAAATTATCAAATTTCAAGGTGGGTTGAGTGCATCGTTTATAGCATTGAATTTTATCGACTCTTTATACACGCACACAGAGAAACTTTTATTATAAATAACCTTTTCTCATTCGATCATGGTGTTTTTTATTTACTTCTCTCTTCTTTTCTTATCGGAATTATTGCTCACACTCTGATAATATAATTTTTTTTTTACTTTTTCCTTTAATACGGGTCAGTGACAAACCGACGACAATTTTTTATTACATTTATATTTCGTTCACTTGTTCGTCTTTTCTTTCTTTCTTTCTTTTTTTTTCTTATTCATTTCATTTTAACGTAAAGAAAAATTTAATAATTTTTTTCTTTCATTCTTTTCATTTTTATATGTAGTAGAAAATTGATACTCGTTCAATCTGTGAATAAAAAATTCTTCATTGATTATTATGTATAGTTCCGTAATATATTACATTTCTCCGACACACACCATATTTGGAAATTTTACTTCTGAAACACCCTCTCTCTCTCTCTCTTTCTCTCTCTCTTTTTCTCTTTTTCTTTCTCTCCCTTACTTACTCTTATTGTCATTCTCCTTTTCTCTCTTCGTTGTTAATTATCGTTGATAAATAGAGATCGACAATTATAGTTGGCACGAATAGTTACGAAACGTTATGTAAATGTATATGTTCACGCAGTAGCAAATAATAGGATAGAATTTGTTATGAGATTAATTAACAATTTGAAATTCGAATGAATTGTATTATTTATGAAACTTGATGTATGCTGAAATTCAATCTTTCTCTCTCTCTCTCTCTCTCTCTCTCTCTCTCTCTCTCTCTTTCTCTCTCTCTCATATTATTATTATTATTATTATTATTATTATTAGGATAAATTTAATAAAAAAATATTCTAATATAATCATATAAAATTCATATCAAGGTGGATTTGTAATCTGTGTGAGAGAGAGAAAGAGACAAGGGGGGAGGGAGAGAGAGAGAGAGAGAGAGAGAGAGAGAGAGAGAGAGAGAGAGAGAGAGAGAGAGAGAGAGAGAGAGAGAGAGTTTATCAAGGCTTGTGAAAGACAACGTTCAAAGTCCACTGAATAAACTTAGTTTCGTCTTACTTCATCGAAATATACATGTATCTATATGTGTACATATATATACATATGTATCTTGAGAAACTTTATTTGAATAATTTCGTAATTAGCTTACTTAATTAATCCTGGTTTACTTCTTCACCTTCTTCTTCTTCTTCTTCTTCTTCTTCTTTTTTCTTTTTTTAAATTATTGTTCTTATCTATTTACATCGCCTAACTTTATTCATCGTTCAAAGTTCTTTTATGCTAAATATCCAATTATTATGCGAGATTTTTCTTCTTATCGTTTATCATACTCTTTATAGCTTCTTAATACTTCTTTTTTTCTTTCTAACTTTTTCTCCTTCTTTATTCCTTTTTTTTTATTTTCTCCATTCAACAAACTTGTGACAAGTTAATAACTTCTATTAAAATGCAACGAATGACCTAATAATAACCATTTATTTCCTCATTATAATTATTTATGAAGAACGAAGTCTTTTCTCTTTAAATTAAACGATTTCCTATTAATTGATATTTAAAATCCTTTTAAATAGAAAACTACTTATGTATCTTTGTTTCTATGTATGTATGTATGTTTATATATAAACATATTATATTAAAGACTTTGCATATTACGTATAGACATATAAGGTTTATAAAAGAAAAATTATAAGAAGTTGTTAGAAAGAAAAAATATATAAAAAGAATTGCGTGAGAATTTAATTTACAAATGAATGTCATTGTAAAAAAATTTGTACATACATTCAACGTCGAAATTTCTTTTAGTTCAGCCTTTAAACGATACGAGGTTCATCCATCATTTTCTTGTATGCTTATCGTTGAAACAAGTCGACTTACGTATAAATATAACATATATATTCATCGCTCGATTTGCCGTGTTTATTCTTACTTCCAAAGGAATCCGTTAGCCTGGATAAAAATAAACTTGAATATCGTCGACCCTTGAAGTGCAATAGTGCATTTATGTACGTATACTACATGGAATCGGGTCACTATTTACATACATACATACATAGATGCATTGGCGTTTCGTCCAATTTTATTTTACAAGTTCTCTTTTATTTGTTCTATTTGAATTTATTGAGTATCTATTTATTCATTCATAATAATCGATAAATATAATATAATATATTATATAATATATTGTAAAGTATCGATAAGTATATATCTCTTATCATCATCAGCATTATTATTATTATTATTAGTAGTAAATTGCTTTACGTTTTTATTTATACTTCTTTATATATGCATCCAATGCACGATTGATAACGCAGCATGCTGCATCAAACATCTGCTTATTATCTTATAAGAGTAAAGAGATATAAAATTTCGTTTAAATTATTCTATCTTGGAATGTTTAGTTTCAATACGTTCGTTCTGATAGAATAAGATACAATATTATAGTATTATTATATTATTATATTATTAATAAAAATTATTCTTCTTTTTCTTTTTCTTTTTTTTGAATTTTTTATTAATAAAAAATCATCAGACTCGAACGTATTAAATATCGAAAATGTTAAAATGTTAATAGTAAAATTGGTGGATCACATTTTTAGAGAGATGGAAAGCTTCTGGATCACCAGTGCGATCAACGCGATCAAAGCTTTATCGTACTTGTACGACCTGCTGACCTTCCCAGTCTATCTTATCCTTCAACGGCCATGGGAAAAAAGGAAGGCCTCAAGAAGGATCAAAGCACGTCCTATCAGCAAGAGCGAAAATTCGATCACTTATAGAAGCGTTGATTCACCTGGTCCAATGCATATCAAGCTCGAACGAGAAAAAATTTGTACGCTCGAAAAGGTCTTGCTTTGGGTCACTAAAATACATGGTGAAAAAAAGTGTCTTGGTACTAGACAAATCCTTGCTGAGGAGGATGAGGTTCAACCTAATGGAAGGATCTTTAAAAAGGTAGATAGTTCTATATATATATATATAGA
This sequence comes from Vespula pensylvanica, assembly GCF_014466175.1. Taxonomy (NCBI): domain Eukaryota; kingdom Metazoa; phylum Arthropoda; class Insecta; order Hymenoptera; family Vespidae; genus Vespula; species Vespula pensylvanica. The sequence continues at coordinate 1,840,352 of NC_057696.1, forward strand.
TATAGATATAGATATACAATAACATTTTTTATTTGAGGAAGAAGATAGGATTTTCTGATCAAGAATTGTTCAATCGAAAGATGTATCTTAATTTAAATATTTCTAGATAAATTTTTTTTAATGATATTTTGTAAAGTCATCAAATCTTTCGACTGAAACGATTAGATTAAATAGAACGTCGTAGCTCGTATGTTTTGAATAATTAGAATGATCTATGAAACTTTATATAAAAATTGTAATGTAAATGTTCCACTCAATTCTCTTTTTAGTATAAAATGGGAGAATACAGATGGAAATCCTTCGTGGATGTTGAAAGATTGGCGGCTTCCTTTAGTCGAGGATTGGTCGAGAATGGTCTCACTCTACGTAAGAACATAGTAATTTTTGCTGAGACCAGGGCGGAATGGATGATCGCAGCCCACGCTTGTTTCAAACAAAATCTAACAGTGGTAACAATCTACGCGACACTTGGAGACGATGCTATAGCCCATGGTATTAATGAGACCGAAGTTGACACAGTTATTACTAGCCATGATTTGTTACCGAAATTTAAACGACTTTTACATGTGTTACCTGAAGTTAAGAATATTATTTATATGGAGGATCAACTTAAGCAAACTGTAACAAATGGTTACAAGGTAATGTAATAAAAATACATTAGAACAATTAGATCTAGTCATCTACATTGTATAACCATTTAGTGTGAAAAAGATTATTTTGTTCAGTTATATTCTCAAAGAGAGTAATTAAAAATAATTAATTAATTACTCTAGATATTATATATATTGATTAAATTTTTACGTGTTCACTTAGGAGTTAACTTTAATCAACTTTAATTAAATTCTGCATATCGACTTGTTATTAGGAAGGAGTACGACTGATGCCATTCTCAGATATTATTGCAGCAGGCAACACGTCTAAAGCAGTGGTAGTTTCACCAAAAGCCGATGACACTGCTATTATTATGTATACATCAGGTTCAACGGGTGTACCAAAAGGTGTCTTACTTAGTCACAGAAACATTATGGCAACCTTAAAAGCGTTCTGCAATGCTGTTGAAATTAAATCAGATGATATTTTTCTTGGATTCCTACCACTTGCTCATGTTTTCGAACTTCTTGCTGAAAGTGTATGCTTACTTACTGGTGTACCTATTGGTTATAGTTCACCTCTTACAATGATTGATTCAAGTAGCAAGATTCAACGAGGCTCCAAGGGTGATGCTTCCGTTCTTCATCCTACTTGTATGACTGCAGTACCGGTAAAATATTTTTTTTTCTATTTATATTAGATTATTATGTAAAAAAAATGATTATATTATTGCTTTTATTATTGATTGATTATTATTATTAATGATTATATTATTAAAATTATTGTTGATTTCAGCTTATCCTAGATAGGGTATCTAAAGGTATAAATGAGAAAGTGAAAAAATTAGGACCTTTCAAATCAGCCATCTTTAATACTGCTTATCACTATAAATTAAAATGGTACAATCGTGGATATGATACTCCTCTGCTCGACAAATACATCTTTGGTACAGTCAAGCAAATTCTTGGTGGTCAGTTGAGACTTATTCTCTCTGGTGGTGCACCTTTAAGTCCTGAAACTCACATTCAAGTAAAATTGTGTCTCTGTGTCACCGTTACTCAAGGATATGGTCTTACAGAAACTTGTTCTTGTGCTACTGTCATGGATAGTATGTATTTTTATATCCTTCCTTGTGATGCAATTTTTGAAAAAAAGTATATATATATATTAGTTTACTTTTCTTATTATTTATATAAAATATTTTTCTTTTTTTTTTTTTGTTTTATTATGTAGCATATGATAGAAGTATTGGAAGAGTTGGACCTCCAACAACAACTTGTGATATTCGTCTTGAGAATTGGGAAGAAGCTGGTTACCGAGTAACAGATTTACCGAATCCAAGGGGTGAGATCGTTATTGGAGGTGAAAACGTCTCAGTTGGCTATTATAAGTTACCTGAGAAAACAAAAGAGGATTTCTTCCAGGAGGATGGTAGACAATGGTTCAGAACCGGTGATATCGGTGAATTTCATCCTGATGGTTCTGTGGAGATCATAGGTAATAATATACTCTTGATATCGTTTAACTTTTTTCTTTTTTCGAAGTTTTATATATATATATATATATATATATATATATATATATATATATATATAAATTATACGCACACACACATTTATTGAATTATTGATTCTAGATCGAAAGAAAGATTTGATCAAATTACAACTAGGTGAATATGTTTCATTGGGTAAAGTCGAAACAGAATTAAAGACATGTCCAGTCGTAGAAAACATTTGTGTTTATGGAGATGGAAGTAAGAATTACACTGTAGCACTAGTAGTACCTAATCATCATATTCTCGAAGAAATTGCTTCCAATATTGGCATTGTCGGAAAGAGTTTTGAGGAACTTTGCGAAGATCCAATGGTGGAAAAAGCAGTACTTGAAGAGTTGATCGAGCATTCTAAGAAATGTAAGAAGAATCGGTTGCATTATTATCCTTTAATTATATCGATCTCGTTCGTACTCACATCATACATTTTTTTATTTTTAACAGGTCAGTTACAAAAGTTTGAAATACCTGGTGCAGTGAAACTTTGTCCTGAACAATGGTCACCCGACATGGGTCTTGTAACAGCTGCGTTTAAACTTAAGAGAAAGGCTGTACAGGAACGTTATCAACATGAAATTAATAGAATGTATGCTTCGTGATGTCGAGCTAAAATGTGCACGAAGTGTAAGGAGTAATTTGTATAAAAGAAAAGAAGGAAAGAAAAAAAAAAGGAACAAACAAACAAACAAATAAATAAACAAAAAAAAATGTCTAAGGAAGGCCACCCTCGTCCGATGGAATAGTACCTCGAGAAACTTTAGACATTGTTTTATCTGATAATTATAAAATAATTTTTAAAAACAGATTATTATTAACGAAGAAACGAGTTGAGTCCTTGTATAACGAAAGTTATAAGCTTCGTAGTGTCTTTTGTTATTGTCTTCCGATAGTAAACAGGTTCGATTTACGTTTTCATCGTTTTATATACATACATACATACATATATATATATATATATATATATATATATATATATATGTATGAGGAGATTAAAAGAGTTGTATCTCTCGATGAATATTGTGAAAATTCCATGTTAAAGCGATTCTATTAAGAATATATTTTTATCTAATATGAATGATACAAATAGTAAGAAGATAGAGAAAGAGAGTGGAACAAAAAAAAGAGCCTAGTAAGTAAATAAAAATAATAATAAAGTGTCGAGAGATATACAGAGCGAGTGGGGTAGGAGGAACAAAAAAAAAAACAAATGGTGCAAGACGACCATCCTCTATTGTTAACATAAATAATAGGGAAAAAAAGGGACGTCGTTTATAAGATTAAATTTTTATTTATGTTCTTCTTTTTCAACAATGGTCACATGATATTGTTTAGTACGCGTTTTTAATATTACGTCCGAGGGAATTTATCTAAACAGTAGTAATGCGTGGATCGACCGAGGATGAACATTCTGCAAACGAACTGATTGCGTAAGTTCACGAATCGTACTGTGTACTTACTTTAAGTATTATAAGTAATCGCCGAGCTTAGGGAATATATGGAAGAGGGCTACTTGGAAAAAAAAAGAACAAAAAAAAATATATATATAAAGAAAAAAAAAAATAAAATAAATAAATAAAATAAAACAAAACAAAACAATAAAAGAAAACCCAAAAAAAAAGAAGAAAACAAGTTAAAAAAAATAATAATAATAAATTGTCGTTATTTCGATTAACTTTGATGTATATATACATACATATATATATATATATATATATATATATATATATATATATATATAATATAGAAGAGAGAAACGAGAGAAAAGAAAAATGAATGACTTTTATTACATATAAACGATTGATCGTTCCGCGTTATTAAGAGATGGTGTACATTGTTAAATTAAACAACATAGAAAAAAAACTAAGAAAGAAAGGAAGGAAGGAAGAAAAAAAAGAACAAGCAAAAATTCGAAAGCATTTAACGTCGTCGACTGTATGCATTTTTTCTTTTTTTCTTTTTCTTTTTTTGATTTTTCTAATTCCTGATTACCCTTGGGATTACTAATCAGGATTATACTCTCTGTCATTTTAATATAATAATAGTATTCGTGGATGATATGTATATCGGACAAAAAAAAAACCTTGCCTACATTTTGCAGTGTCGATATAAAAATTATAAGAACACACATATACACACACCCACAGATATATATATATATATATATATATATATATATATATATATGTTTTTTTCTTTTTCTTTATCACGTATGTAACGTATGTATGCGTGTTGGTCTCTCTTATCGTTATTAATTGCATGCATACATTTATGTACGCGTGTGTATGTACAAGTTGATGATTAATATATAAGAAATGAAAAATATATAGAAGAGAGAGGGAGAGAGAGAGAGAGAGTGAGGGAGAGAGGGAGAGAGAAAGAAAGGAAAAAAGAAACGTGTGTAAGTCATGAGAGTTCAACAAAAGTGTGGAAATACGTGTGCATTGAATTTAGTCTTCCCGTTTTCTTGTGAATCCGTTGAATTTATTTTGCTGCGAACGACATTGAGAAAGTAAATTATTATTACGAGAATGGAATTTTCTTTAAAAAATTGAAATACGATTATTATTATCATCTTAAAAACATTTTATAAAAGTAATTAAAAAAAAATGAAAAAAAAAAAATTATATAAAGATGAAAGTACGATTGTGTATCATTGCAAAACATTTTTTCTCTTTCTACATAAAAAAATTATATATATACACACACACACACACAAATTATTATTATTATTATTATTATTATTATTATTAATATTCATGTATATAAACAGAACATTTTCTCTTTTCATTCTTCTATTTCACATATTTTTTATTAAAATTGACCGCTGAATTAATGAAGATGCATAAGAATTAAAAACAAATAGAGAAGTTAATATAGGCAGCTCGTCTTTCACATTTCATTTTATTTTCTTATCATCATTATCATCATCATCATCATCATCATCATCATCATCATCATCATTATTATTATTATTATTATTATTATTATTATTATTATTATTATTATTATTATTATTATTATATTGTTATAATTATTATTTTATTTTATTTTATTTTATTTTATTTATTTCCTTTTTCTTTTTTCATTTAAAAATGCGAAGTTCCTGGTTATGAATAAATCATCGAGCGTACAAGGATCGGTACTAATTTCTAATGAATTAAGCTCTGTATTAGATATTATTAAATGAATACGAAAAACATTGTTTGTCACTCGCATCTTATAGTGCATCACAATAATAATTATTATCAATTATTCTGAAATGGTGATTTAAGATTAATAAATCTGTACAAATCTGTACAAAAACTTGTATCATAGAGAGAAAGAGAGAGAGAGAGAGAAAGAGAGAGAAAAGGGGAGAGAAAGAAAAAATTAATATGGCTCTATATGTATATACAAAATGAGATATGTATACTATATACACCTATCTTCAAAAAACAGTATGCAGCATTTTCAATTTACTCAACCAGGTAAAGTAGAAACGCTAAACTCTTATCCATTATCCCAAAATAAAGACATACTTTAAAATTAATTTACTTAAAAAGAATTTTTTTATATATTTATAACATATATATATATATAACATATATATGTATGTATGTATGTATATACGTATTATATAGGGTGGTTCATTTAAAGTGTTATAATTGAATTTGATTCATATATTCAATTGATATTATTTATTACGATTTGGATATAATTATTTTGTAACATTTTATGTAGATCAGCTTACACAAATACATGTATATATGCATCATACGAGGTAGCTTATATAAAGTGTTACAAAGTATTTCTACATTAAATATGTAGAATTTTCTTTTCCTTTCTTTTGTTTTTTGTTTTTTTGACAATTTAAATGATATGATAAGATTGATCGATATTCAAATGGAAGCAAAAGTAGTTAATAGCTTTTGTTTTTGGAATTTTGAATTTGTATTTATGTTAAATCGATATTATTTATTACGATTTGGATATAAATATTTCGTAAAAGTTTATATGGGCCATCTCGTATTTGTGCATCATATTGGATGGTACACATAAAGTATTACAAATTCGTTTTTATAAAAACGAATTACAGATCTTTGTTGAAGCATCCTTGATTTTTTCATTCATGATTAAATATAAATAAAAAGTTGCATATAGTTATCTTTTATTGGTTATTGAATTGAATTTTGCACTTATCACGATTTCTATATCAATAGTCTGTAACAATTTATGTGGACCACCTTCTAAATATATATGTATACATAGAGAGATAAAGAGAAAGATATATAAATTTATCTTTCCATTAGCAGAGTTTTCAGTACTTTATTTGTTATAAATGCATCAAGAGGAATGATCTATCATAATACATAGAACGATCTATTAAGTTGGTCATTGCAATAGTAATAATAGTAATAGTAGTAGTATTAACAGTAATAGTATAGTAGTAATAATAGTAATAGTAGAGTAATATAATAGTAGTAGTATAGTGGTAATAGTATAGTAGTAGTAGTAGATTTTGCAATATCGAACCATACAACTCGAAATTGGTAATTCCAAACCCTGTGATGTGTGCACAACGATACCGACGCATATTTTTAAAGAAGGAAAGATTTTTCTTTTTAACGATGCGACTGAATGTTTCCATTTTTCTTTCTATCTTAGTCTTTTTTTCTTTTTTTTTCTTTTTTTTTCTTTTTTTTTTCTTTTTTTCTTTTTTTTCTTTTTTTTTTTTTCAAGAGAAATCCTTTTTGAATACACATACATATATAATATATATTGGAGAAGTAGTAATGTATAATAATGGCAGAATCTTAGCACTTGTTGCATCGATTCGTTTAATTACGATCGTTCGTACGAGAAGTCCTTGATATATTTATTATTACAAATTGTAATGGACCAGCAAATAATTGGATAAATTTCTGATCAGAGTTCCGTGCTACAGAGAAACCGTCTTTATAATAGATATTTATTTTTAATATTTCTTTCTCATCAGGACGATATGGCAATATTGATACGTGTCGATTGGATTTATCAATTCAATTTCAATTAATTGATTATTTACTGAGAAACAAATTAACGATATTGGTTTGGCTAAGTTATTCATTATCAAAATTAATTCGTTTCGAAGTTAGAGGTGTATTAGATTATTATTAATATATATATGTATATGTGTATACATATTCGTCGAACGATCGTGTTCACAAAATCGAGTTTCATTTAACGAAAGTATGAAAGTTCTCGAGTTTATTAAACAAATATTTATCATAAAAGAACAACGAATGTCTATATGACATGCTACGATAAAAAATAATCGTCGTAATCAAGGAACAACATAATCATCAGTTTCTATACGTTCGTTAAAATGATTTCCATACTTTTCTTATCTTCTCAACTAAGAAACAATTTTGATACATATATATGTGTGTGCATATATATACATACACACATATATATAAAACTATTTCTTCATATTAAGTATGTAAACTAATCTAGTGCTAAATACCCGTTCTTCTTCATTTTACTATTATTATTAATAATAAAATATTATTATTATTAATAAAATTTTATTATTATTATTATTATCATCATTCTAAATCGTTCTATATGATCGATGGATCAATTATTAACAATAACCATTTACGAATAGTTAAGAATGTATACATATACATATAAATATACATATACATATACATATATATATATATGTATACATATACGTATATATATATATGTAGATATATATATATATATATCCACTAAAGTTTTTGGTCAAAATTCTTACAATCAGTACGTGCGTTTACATCGCATTTTTTTAAATATATTTTTCACACTTAAAGAGAAGACAATAGAGGAGAAAGAGAGAAAGGCAAAGGTTGAGAAAGCTTTGTTAAAAGTTTCACGAGAATACTATCTACTTATACATTTTTTTCAGTTAATCAAAAATAAAAAGAAAAATGTATAAAGAAAACAGAAAACTTTAAAATCAATTTGTCGTTATTCTCAGCCTTTTCCATTGTCTTCAAAGAATCGAATCGAAATTTTCTAATATCTAATTTCCTCGACATCTCGTCGTTACTACTTGGCTCGTTTTCTCATTTATTTTATTGTTTCTGTCTTCTTTTTTTTTTTTTCTTTTTTTTTTTGTTTAATTTCACTACTTGAGAGAACACTTTGATCAAAGACTTTCATTAACTTTTATCAGGTGGTACGTAAAATTGATTGGAAGAAGAATTTGTCGAGACGATAATATCTAATAAGTTATCTCTACGTGCACTTTTTGGAATCACGTATATATTTTTTGTTTGTTTTTATTTGTTGGTTTATTCCTTGAAACACAGTTGATAGAGATTAAAACGATTGTATCTTAAATGGTGCAAGAAGAAGTTCTTTTTTTCTTTTTTTTTCTTTTTAACGTACTCGATTATCTGTACTATTTATAGTAATGTCTTCTCGATCTTTGCCATCACAATAAAAGAGATTAACTTCGTTTTTAATTGTTTATCTCTTTTATTTATTTGTTTAACTTATTTTTTTATTACTTCTTTCCTCTCGTTTTTGTTTTTTCCATTGAGGTCAATCGCTTAATGCTTTGAAACATGGGTATGTATATTGGAGCAGCACTCTGTTGAATTTTTCTCTTCGACGCAAACTCGATTTCTTCGTACGTTCTGGAAAATAGAGAGAAAAAAAGAGAGAGAGAGAAATAGAGAGAGAGAGAGAGAGAGACGAAAAAAAAGAAAATGGAGCAGAAAAAAATGCACAGGCTTGAATGAAAATTTACATGCGTATCACGATTGACTTTAATGCAAAGCAGCCAACTTTGTCTCTGTGATTTATGGATCCATCAAAATCTCCTTTCTACGACATCTTTAGAAGAAAATCCTCTGCGAGTTACATCGTTCGGATAAAATATTATTTTTTTTCTTCGTCTTCTTTTGTAAATATTTTTCTCTCTAAAGAAAAACCTATTTTTTAAATCCTCTTTCATTCACGAAACAAAAAAAAGAAATATTTTCCATATAAAATTTTACTTTTATTCAGAGAAATGAAAAATATAAAATAAAATGTTGGATTTGGAAAAAAAAATTTGTTTTATAAGAAATAGTTAATTCTTTGATGCGTATCGATTTGTTTGAAAATTCGTTTAAACGAAAAAAAAAAAAAAAAAGTTAATAAAAACCATTTAGTAGTAATTTTTTTACACAGATATTAAATCGTTGTACGAATTTCACATCAAATATTGGTACGTTGTAATTGTGTAAATAATAAATGTACTGAAAAGTTGAATAAGAAAATCTATTTATTTTTTTACTTTTTTATTTTTTTTTTGAAAATATCGAAAAAAAACATTTGTAAATAATTTTAATTTCTACGTGATAAATATCAAGAGAAAAAAAGAAGGAAAAAGAAAAGAAGGTAGAGATGTAATCACTTACTTTGAAGGGATCATCATCGATTTGACATTCCACTTAGACGGTAATGTAATAAGCTCGTGGTTTGTCTTTCGAGATTGTAGGGCTGAAGTAAACTTTAGGGGTAGTTGGTGTGAAAGTTGAGCAAATCGCCCAAGAGGGCGGTGGGAACTTATATCAGAAGGGATAGTAACCATTATAACGTCTACGACACTTTTCATGTGCTATGTAGCAAAGTGCTAACGTTATCAACACGGCTATCGCTATACCCATGCCGATACTAACCCATATAATCCCTTCGTTAATACCACTGTAAATTTTGCCTGAAATTATTATGCAATATTTTTAATTACGTAGTGTTTAGAAATGTCCTTCAAAGTTTTGAGATAAATGCTTTGTTACAAAAAGATTTTTAATTAAAAGGATCTATGTATATATTAATGAAAAAAATTTGTCAGCGGAATACATGTGATGTTAACAAGAAGTTACATAACATAGTTGATTAATAACAAGGAAAAACAAAAAAAAAAGAACAAGAAAAAATTTCTTATAAAAAATAGATTCGCCTGAATTTATGCAATCTGTACGAACATGAGAGTGTATCAAGAGTTGCATATGTTTGGGCGTTATAGAAATTTATATTCTATATGCATATACATAAATCGAACGATGTAAATTGATTATCTATAACTAATGAAAGATTTTTTCATATATGTATATATATGTATATATATACATTATATATACATACATATACATACATACATATATAAGAAAAGAATTATTATTATATTATATTTCTAATATATTATTTAATTGTTATATATATATATATGTATATATGTATAATATTTTTAAAAATAAAAGCTATTCTGCTAGATACGGATTCCATTTTGTAATGAAAAAGAGGAGATTAAAACAGAGATTTAAAAGATTTTATTCTTTTTTCAGTTGTTTTATAAAAAATTTTAAATATCCGTTGAACGAATTAAAACCATTTAAAATTTCCGGGATTTATATTTAAAACGAAGCTTTCTCAAAATCATATTCGAATTGTTTTTATATGTATATATTTTTTTTTCTTTTTTTTTTCCACGAAATACAACGCGTCGGTTTCAAAGAAGATTATGGTATGGAATACTTTAGAATTCCTTAATATTACTTTTCAATTTCAATATCATATTCAACTGGAAATACGAATTACTAATCGACTTTCATATTCCACAAATTTTTTCTCATCTTTACTTGGTACATGTATTAAAACATTTTTAAAACATTATAAAAATTATTTATGACATATATGGAATATCCGAATAAATGATATACAAAAATCGTTAAGTTATTATGTTCGAACGCGTCTGCGCATATTTAATCAATTATTTACATATTTTTGAGACCATTTTTCAATAAGTCAAGAGTAAGATAAAAATTTAAAATCGGTCAGAGAGAGATAAAGAGAGAGAGAGAGAGAGAGAGAGAGAGAGAGAGAGAGAGAGAGAGAGAGAGAGAGAGAAGAAAAAAAAATCTAACATTTTCGTTTCTCCTCAATTTCATGCTCCGCTCTATAGAATATCTATACTTAATGCCATGATATCCAAACCATTACCATTGTAATGGGAACTATAAATCCCAACTTTGCCAGCAACACGTCCGCCGACCGGCATTTTCTATTTCCTTTCGCCTTTTCTTCTTTGCTTTCTTCCTTTCTCCTTTCCTTCCTTCCTTGCTTCTTTCAATTCACGTTTGTCAACTAATGAGGACGAAAAAAGAAAGAATAAAAGTAAAAAGAATTAAAGATAATATCATTGTGAAATATTCCAATTAATCGAAGAAAGAATATAAACTTTTTCAAACGAAATAAAGAATTTCAGAAAATACGTATTATTTTTCCTTTTATATTCTTTATCGTAATCACAGTTCGTTTCATTAGAACGTCTGGTATATAAGTATAAAAGCCTTTAGGAGGATTATTTCGATACGAGAATGACGAAAGAATTGTTATTAAACGGATAAATCAGGAAAAGAATTGTTTGTGTTCTTAGCACAGAAGTAACGATCTCCTTTACGAAATAAGTTTCACGTTAATTAGCGAAAAATCAATTTTAATAAAAAGTTTCTGATCGTTTAGAAAGTTCTTTTACCTTAAAAAGTCGTTAAGAAGTTGGCAAGTCACGCGCATCTCCTTCCTTATACACGAACAAAGTACGTTTTCTTCTTAGAACATCAAATTGAACTGAAACATCGTAAAAGTTACATCAATTTACGTGTATATATATATATATATATCTTTGATAAGAATTGCATACATTTAGGCATCGTGTATTTTATCTCCATATACATATACATAATATTATACAAAATGTGCATATACAAACAATTACATATAATCAAGAGTTAAATAAATTTATATTTTATGCATATTAATGTCGATGTAAATCGATGGTGACTGAGTGCTGGAATGAGAAACGATAAACTGACGCAACAAGCGAAGTTACATTCGTTTTATCTCTTACATTAGTTCGTAATAAAATTCTATTCAGTAATATATTGACATTCTGTTCTATGAGATATGTATTTGTATCAAGGTGAACGTCTATAAATGCATGTTCCAGACAAAAGAATATGAAGTTCCACAAATGATTTAGTATATTGTCGTTGGTAACTGGATTAACAATAAATAGTCTTAAATATAGGATATATACAAACTCACACACACACACAAATACACATGTATATATACATATAATATTCTATCAATATAATTTTACTTTTAAAGTCTAAAGATTTTTAACAATTTTTTAATCGATATAATTCCTCTTAATATTTGAATATATGGAGTGCTATAAAAAAGGGCTATTCATAAAGCTGAATAATTAACGCTTAG
>NC_057696.1:1855272-1871460 GCF_014466175.1 Vespula pensylvanica
TATATAATCTACGTAATTATTTTATAATTTAAAAAAATATAATTTATATAACTTACGTCATTGTTACATTACTTTAATTAACAAATAAAAGAAAAATAAGCAAGACAATTTGCATAATCGTTTTATAGATTTAACCCAGAGAAACAGTAAAAAGTAAAAGCAAATAGAATAATCCTTTATAAATCGATTAAAAGCTTTTACGTATATCTATTAAAACTTTTGTTCTTTTATTTTTGTAACCCAGATGCATTTAACTGCATATTTTATAAACGTTATATATATATATATAACATATATAACATACATACAATAGTATGTATATGCAGAATATATACGATAACCTTATTCTTGGAAAAATGTATAGATAGAGAAAAAAGCTTTTATCCAAAGCAAATTTTCTTTATTCGATCAAAACGAATCTTTATGAATTGAAACGAACACTATATACAATATACCCCTATATACAATACGCATAACTACATGGTATATTGTAAAAATATGTAAACACATACACACACACAAACATACACACATACACAACAATGTTAAGTTTATCTAGTTTTATTTCTTATGAAAGATACGGAGTTTCTCACTAGGGGTTGAGGGTTAGAACGGAGAGGAATGGATTGGTGGTGAGAGAGGGTAGGTCAGGATTGAGAGAAGGGTCGAGAGAATAAATTTTACGACTTGGCACGTGAGATGATCCTGAAGCATATCCTTCGGCCTTCCGCAACGATCCGAGCAATTAGCTATATTACATGGCATCCGATTGGTCCTTGATATAATATTCGACGTATGCCATGTCCCAATTAAAATTTTTATCAATAATATACAGCGCGAGTATCGCTTGTATTATTGATTATTATCAGTACATATGCATGTAGATATGTATTTATATAAATATCTGTGTTGCATGCATACAGGGTGTCCTTTCATATAACGTTGAAATACTTTCGTTGAGAAGAAAGAAGAAGAACAGAAAGAAAAAATGACTTTTTTCCATTCATTAATAATAATATCTTTATTATTTATAGGTTCGTTGTTAATGACAAGACGAATTCAATAGCGTATCTTGATATATTTTTCATGATATTTTTAATGAAACATTTCGTCGAATATCTTTCGAAATAAGTTTTAACAATAAACTGTGTAATATTATGTCGTAGAGATTTTGTTGTTGTCGCTGTTGTTTTTATTTTTGTCTGTATTATTTTTTCTAAATGTTATATTTGTCTTCGTTTCGGATCAATCTAAAGGTAAACAAAGCTATATTTTTATGTTGCGTGAAAAATAGTAAATATATATGTATACAGAAAAACAAATTCATGAATAATTTGAAAATATTGACAAAAATATATCCCTTCGAATAAAACCTTGAATCATGTCTCGCTGTATTTGTAATTTTTTTTCGAATAATCAAAATAAAATAAAAAGAAAAAAAGGAAGAGGAACTTGTTCAGTCGTATGAAGACACCCTGTATAAGTCGTAATTGTCGAAGGTAAACGTTGACTGGTACTACTAGTTTCATGAAAATTCTTCCTTTCATGTAGGACGTTCATTCAGCTGAGAAAAGGTTTTCGGAAAATCGTCATCCGAGTTTTGATGTGACCACGCCCTTCGTCGTGTTTCCCTTTCCGACCATCCAGAGACGCTGGCTTCGTTCTGTCATGGTGTTTACCCTCATAAAAGATGCAACCACGTGGATAGAGAAACATGATAGAAAGATAGGAACATAACAGAGAGAAAGAGAGAGAGAGAGAGAGAGAGAGAGAGAGAGAGAGAGAGAGAGGAGAGGAGAGAGAGAGAGAGAGAGTAAGCTTTAATAGAACAGTAATCGATTTCGATTACAATTAAATTTTTGGAAAAAGAAAAGGAGCAAAAAAAGAAGTAACTAAGAAAGAAAAAAGAAGTATCATTGGAGGATCTTAAAAATTTATGGAAACGAAGAAGTATCGTCCGTTGTTCGAGTTCGATTAGTTTCAGGAAGGCACGAATTAGTCAGAGAGGAAGCATTTCTACAGGCGTTTGTGTTGGTTTATCCATGGATCGACATGACCGGCAGTGGTGGATAACTGTAGCAGGAAATTCATCGGAAACGTGATTAGAGTACAGTTAAAAATCGATAGTGATCGATGATAGAATTATATAAATAACGTTTGTCTACTTCTTTTTATCTTTCGAATTCAAAAAACAAACGATTAGTATTTATTTTAATTTATTTCGATGGAATCGACACGAATCGTTTCTCCGAAAGTGATCTTTTAGATATCACTTTTGGAGAATTGATATTTTAGAATCCTTTTTCCTCATCTTAGTTTTACTTTCTTTTATTTGTATTCTTCTTCATTTCATTTTCTATTTTTTCTTCTTGTTTTTCATCAATTATTAAGCATGAAAATAATGCGACCTATAATAATTGATTTTCTTATAAACGAAGAATTCATTTTCAATTGGTTTTGTATCATCGATGAAGTCGGACATTTTTAAATATAATATGTACGACGAGTAATCAGACATCGTTTAAATGGGTCGTACCTTGTTTCGGTCCGCCGTAGGATTGGAGTTGAGGCACCGTGCGTGTACGTTTAGACGATGCCAATTTAGCACCGACAAGCAAAAAGCAAAATCCGAAAAAAGCCAGAAAAAGAGAGAAAGGAGAGAATAAAAAAAAAAAGAATAGCTTTGAAGTAAAAGATGAAAACAAATGATAAAAAGAGAAATATATATATATATCTATATATATGTATATATATATATATCTATATATATGTGTGTGTATATATATATATCTATATAGATGGATAGATAGAGAGGGAGAGAGAAAGAGAGAGATTGCGCGTGCGAGATAGGGAGGGAGGGAAAGAGGGAGAGAGGGAGAGGGAGAATCAGCACACACCGGAAGTAAATTATCCGCGAAAACGAAATGATCGGTTTCCGGTGATTCTGGTTGTTGCCACGTTACCGTAAGCCTAATCAGGACTAGCTAGAGTAGAGCGCGTTAAGAGGGTAGCTGTCGACCGACTGCCATAGAGAGCGACGAAGATAGCTCGGCACAGCGAAACCGTGGAGGTTCCGAAAGTAAGGTGGTGGGGTGAATCGACGGAATATCCAAGCAAGCGAAAGAGAGAGACAGAGAGAAAATGAATAAGAGCGAGAAAGCGAGAAACTAAGAAGGAGAAAAAGAATGAGAAAGAGAAAGATAGAGAGAGAGAGAGAGAAGGGATGTTTCAAAGAAAGGAGAATGTATATGTTTTGTATGTAACACGTACGAGATAGCGGTGAGGAGAAGAGAAACCATAAAGCGTAGGAATAGGAAATATGACAAAATTGAGAAAGAAAGGGAGAAAGAGAGGGAAAAGAAAAAGAAAAAGAGAGGTAATAAAAAACAGGGAAAATAAGATAGAAATAGAATAATGGAGGGAAATAGAAATAGGAAATGAGGGAGAGAGAGAATTTTTAGAAGATATTCAAAGAGGGCGTGAGTGCATGAAAATTCAAAGATTGAGCTGTTTGCACATGAATGCGTATGTTCCTGTTGCGTATCTGTATGTATGAAAGAGAAAGAGAGGAAGAGATGGAAAAAAAGAGAAAGAGAGAGAGAAGTGGATTGCGTATGAAATAGGCGGGGTAGATAATTTTTGGAGGGGATACAGCGAGTGAGAGAAAGAGAAGGAGGTATATATCTATTGAGCGGGAATTGCCATGGGGACAGAACCGGGCAAGTCGTCGTGGTAGGGGTGCTGTTCGAGGGGTGGCGCGAACGATTGCGCGTAGGGTTGCTACCGCGAGGAGCGCTGCGAAGGGATACGAACGAACGTAATCTGGAGAGAAACTAGTACAAACCGAGAATGAATCAATAAAGCTTACAAAATCGATTACAATTTTATCTATTTATATTCTGTGTATCCGGGTATATATATATTATACATACGTATTTTTTAGATATTTATACATGTATACGTCAGAAAAATAAAAGAGGATGAACGAGAGAGAATTTTAGGGAATTCTAGGGATTTTACTTATTACATCTTTCCCTTTGTTCCTTTCCTTTTCTTTTTTCTTTTCTTTCTTTTTTTTTGTTTCTTGTTAATTTTTGATAATTTGTTGTACTTAATCTTTTTTCATCTTGTAAGTTTCATTTCTTTCGTTTGTATATGATCTTTTCCTTTTCCCCTTTTTCTCTCCTTTCCATAATTTTGAATACAGGGACGAAGCAGAGATACCGATTGTTCCATCGATAATAATATTCCTGAACTTTTGATTTTGTAAAGTCTATTTTCGGAATTATAAATATTAATCCTTCGAACTTCATATATTTTCTTTTTTTTTTTCTTTTGATAGGCCAGTGTCATTTTATCATATTTGTTACTAGAAATAGTCATATTTGCATTATAATAAATTACATGAAACAATATATATGTATTTTAGTAAGCGAACAAATGTAAAAAAAAAAAGAAACAAAGATTCCAAAGAGTTGAGAGTTATGAGAAATCATTTTCTCTCTTTTCTTTCTTTTTTTTTACTTTTCTCTTTTTTTTTATATATATGTTTTCTTTTCCTAGAGTAAATGGTGTACGTATCTATTTTATATTAATAATGTTAATATAATTATATTAATAAATGTTACTTTGCCAATTCATATTGATAAATGTTGTTTTCAATTTTGGAAAAAATCGTGTTGTAAAAGAATAAACGAAAAAAATTATGACTTTTACGAAAGATAAAAAAACCTTTTCTATTTTTCCAAACATTTTTCGAAACATTTTTCGAAACAAGCAGAGATTCATCAATGAGTCATAATCATTCTTTCTTCATTTACCACCGTCCACCCTTCGTAGATAACAGCTTATACGGACGAGTTTTCTACCATACCGAAGAGCAATGACATCATTCATTTTCAGCTACACGAAAAGCCTTTTTTGAGTTTGTTTGAAGGAAAAAAAAAAATAAAACAGAAAATGGTAAAGTAAAGAAGGAAAAACAATTAATCGGTGTCATTTTATCGCGAAAAAGAATATTTACGATGGCAAATATTTGATCTATCGATGCAATATTAAATTCACGTTTTATTCATTGACATTACGTACTATATATAGCATAAACATCAAAGGATTATTATATATTGCATTTTAAAAATGATTTATAATATTAAATATAATTTTAACTGAAAATTTATCTTCGATAGATGGCATATATTTCTTCCGTTAAATTCGTTTATGGTAAATAGGCTATGAAAACACATTTATTCTCTAATTCAATCTTATCATAAGGAATTTTTGTCTATTTAACATCTGTTGACCATTGGTAATAAGAACGTTTTCATTATTAACTTGAGATCAGGACGAACTATGCCATCATCATCACACCTTGACTGTTGTAGTGCGACACCATGAAACACTATGAAACACTATGAAACACCATCAACCATTACCATTCGATGGAAAAAAGATGTTTATGCTATTGATTATCTGATTATAAAAGATCTTTTCTCAATTATTTATATATTAAACAATAAAAATTATATGGATTTGTTTCGCAATTGATAAAACAATAAAATGAAGAAGGCCGGCGACGTTAAGCAAAATTCTAAAAATGAAGTATAATTTTCATTGATTTTCTCTTTCTGTCTCTTTCTCTCTCTCTTTGTTTCTCTCTGTTTCTCTCTCTTATCATTCTTGAAAATAGAAGAAATTATTCCCAATGTTCCCGAATAAATGGAGAATTTTTTACCACATCACACGCACGCACACACGTGCCTAAGTATCTCTTTCGCGTGTTTTTATCTTGACGAATAAATATTGTCTCTGTAAACGAAAAAAAAAAACAAAAAGAAAGAAATGAAAAATAGAAGAAAAAATAGAAAAAGAAGATAATAGAAAGTGGGAATCCGCCCACCCGCCCTCCAAAAAAAAGTTAAACAATTACAGCTCGTATTTTACCGAAAAAGATTTCTCTTCTTATTATTATTTTCGCAACATCAAGGGGAGAATGTATCGAATTTCATAAAATCGAATTTGTTAAAGTTGAATCAAAGAAGAGGGAAAGGTAGCAGATATTTTAAGAAACGTTCATTTGTGACGTAACACAAGAATCGGCTAGTGATATGCTTCAATCGTTCAAGTGATATGCTTACTGAAATAAACCGATCAAATTTGTCGATGTAGCTAGGTATACCTTTGTAGGATTAATTGAAACTTTAGCGATACGTCGAGTACGAATTATTCGATTTAACGAGGCATTAGGTTGAACAGTTACTTGTTCTGCTTCCTATGTACATATGTATATATTTTGGAATTCTCTTTATCTCTCTCTTTCTCTCTCTCTCTCTCTCTCTCTCTCTCTCTCTCTCTCTCTATCTATCTATCTCTTACTCCTTGATTATAATATAATACGCCTAATCCATCCGAAAATATCATAAATTAAAATAACGTCATACGAATTATTAAGATGCTTCGTTAAAATTTTCAATAGATGATGGTTTATCTCATAATCAATATTTAATACAATTGATCAAGGTTTAACACAACTACGTTAACATTGTATATCACTTAGTGTATAAGTTTGGAAACCTATTGGATTATCGTTCATCATTAACTTCCCTAAATTAGAGTTATATATAGATAGAAAGTACGGTATATACTATACGAAGGAGAGTATTTATGGGTTGGTTTGATGATTGAATCCGTACATGGTTCAACATTCTGATCATGAATCGTCACTGTACAGTATTATTCCATATCAGAATTCTGTGTTTTCTAATGTTTTCTAATATCTTACGATAAAATGAGGTAAACATTTTTTTGATATTATATCGTTCGTTCAGATACGGAAAAAGAAAAAGAAAAATCAAAAAAAAAAAAAAAAAAAAATACAAAAAAGAAAAAAAGAAAGGAACGAGAAAAATGCTCTCTATGTTATTTTATATCCCCTATATATTTTTAATTTAAATTTCAATGCGTATAAAAGAAAAAGAAAAATTCTTTTTACCTATCTGTACGAAGCGTAGAAAATATTGTAAAGTACATAAATATGTAAGTGATGGATTTCATTACAGTACTTCTTCATTATACTCTAGTTACATATATGCGTATATATGTACATGTGTGTACACACACACACACATGCACGCACATATACACGAACTTCAACTTTTAAAAAATGTATGCGTCTACATGTAAAATATCGAGAAAATCTGATTTAGCATGCAAGTTTTGATATAAATTGAACTATCCTCTCTCATCTATTTTCTTAAATTAGATAGATAGATGGATAGATAGATAGAGAGAGGGAGAGAGGAGAGAGAGAGAGAGAGAAAAAAGAGACAGAGAGAGAGAGAGAGAGAGAGAGAGAGAGAGAGAGAAAGAGAGAAAGAGAAAGAGAAAGAGAGAGAAAGAGAGAGAAAGAGAGAGAAAGAGAAAGAGAGAGAAAGAGAGAGAAAGAGAGAGAAAGAGAAAGAGAGAATATGGTAGTTACATTGCTTTAAAAATCGATAAAATTTTCTCAAAGAATTAATTGGAGATGATAAGACAAATTGTTCATTGTAAACTCTTAGTTCTTACCCTTAGTCTTACCCCTAGTTACTACCCCTTAAATTCTTACGGCAAATTACTTTACTTAAAACTGTAATAACTAGTTAACTTTTTATCAAGTAATATTTATCTTGCTCATAATAACCATCAGAAATTGGAGAAAGAGAGAGAAAGAGACAGAAAGGAAGAATGAATGAATGAAGAAATTTTTCGAATCAGAATGAAATTTAAATTCCTAAGAAGAAAAATTTTTTTACTTTAAATATAATAGCTCTTTATTCTAAATGAACATTTCCTGTAATAGAGTGATATCATATCTCTATTAATATATGAAGCAAACATAGCGAATTTTGAAACTTCTGTGAATTAGAACAGATTTTCCAGTTCGATGACCAGTTTATGACGTACGCGTACGTAAGTTATGTGTTATGTATACATATATCATGTATATATGTACACATATGTGTGCACATTACTCTTGTTTGAAGTTTACTGAACAGCAATAGGTTTGCTATTACGTAGAAGGAATTAGATATAGGACAAAAGCTTCCTGTGTTATTTAAGAGTATTGAATACAACAGAAATAGAAAGAGACACAAAGAAAGAGAGAGATAGAGATAGAGATACAGATAGATGATAGATAGATAGATAGATAGACAGAGAAATAGACAAAGAGATAGAGAGAGAACGTTTCATCTTTCTAGAAAGAAATATTATTTTATATATCATTTCTTTACGATATTGGACAAGAAAACAAAAGTATATATATTAGATATATTCTTGTAAATATATATTATATATTACAGTATATATATCGTAATTAAAGAGAGGAATGCAGAGAGAGAGAGAGAGAGAGAGAGAGAGGGACAGAGATAACGAAACAGAGGACGGGAAGATGGATCGATAAAGCGAAACGGAGAGGACGGAGATATAATGAAGTTTATTTTTAGAAAGCATATTCCTTCTTTCATTTCTTTATGATATTAAATGGAAATAGACAAAAATACATATATATTCCACTTTAAAAAGGAAAGAAATTTATAGACACCTGTTGTCTTTCCTTTAAAATAAACAGAGTGAAAAAATTGGAATATTGAAATGACGCGGTTTGCTGTAAAAGTTAGGGATCGATTCTCCGTAGGGATACGTTACTCTTTGTGACCTCTGATTTCCCTTACCTGTCACTCTTTCTTTCTATCTCTCTTTCACTTTCTCTCTTTCTATTTCTATCTATCTCTATCTCTATCCCTATCTCTATCTTTGTCTCTTTATCGTTTTCTGCATTACTCATTCTACAATCTAACATGTAATTTAATTCCTGAGAGTTAACCGCAGGAAAAGGTATCGTGTGAAATCTAGATAAAGGAAAGATCGGTGAACGAGGTGAGAAACAGAAAGAGAATATCGATTTTGTGACAGAAAATCGATCTGAGAAGGTGATTTATAAGCATTTTTTTCTTTCCTTATTTCCTTCTTCCTTTTTTGCTCTTCCTTTATTTTTCATTTTATCTCTTTTCTTTTTTACCTCATTATGTCTTTCGATTACATTGGAGAAGTATATTAACTGAAAAAGCTTGAAAGCTTGTCGATAAAAAAATTGTTTCTTTTAACATTTACATATTAAGTTTCGATGCAAATCGAAAATGAATCGCATATGGTAAATCTAGTTCGGAAACTTTCCTCGAAGATTTAAAAGTCAAAGAAAGCGATTAAAAGTTGTTGACTCAGCTTGATCATTAAAGAGAAGAGTATTGATAAAGAAAGAAGAAAAGAAAGGAAAGAAAAAGAAAAAAGAAAGAAAGAAAGAAAAAAAAGAGAGTGTATGCCTGTGTAAAAAAAAATTTTCTTCTATCTTCTACTTTTCCTTCACTTCTTCTCCAACTTTTCAAATTTTGTGGTAGAGCAAATAAAATGTGTCGAAAGAATCTCATTTATATCGAAAGGATCGGACGTCATCAAATATTCGCTTGCATGGAATATTTTATTATCAACGTCGATATTAGTTCCTATTAATTTTTCGTTTTTATTCGTTTTTTCTTTCTCCGTCTATTTTTATCTTCTTATTTCTCCCGTTGTCTCTTGTCTTTTCTTTTCCTTCCGTTTTTTTCTCTTATTGTTCTTGTTATTCCCTTCTTTCAATCTTTTTTTTTTTTTTCCTTTTTTTCAACATGCCTTCAAATGCTTAATTAAAGCGCATCGATTCATTTTCATTTAATTTTGCTCGATATTATGTATAACTTTCCAAAAGAGACAGAATCAGTGATTATGACGAATAAGTATATTATATTATCGAGATAGTTGGACGAACATAATTAATGAAATATTCGAATGATAGATAGAACGGATTAATTAATTGAAAAACAAAAGTACATACTTATTCAATTAAGCAGCTAATCATGACCTCATTTTTACGTTCACCTTTCATTCCCTTCTTTTTATTATTTTAAATTGATCGATGAAGCTACTGTTTTCAGTATTCTTGTTGTTTTAATAAAAAACTTTCTTATTTTTATTATGCTAGCCATCATTATTATTAAATATTGAAAATGACCTAATTACAAAAATGAGGGCATTCTAATAAATTCAAATATCTTCTTATTATTAATTTGACAATGGTTTAAGACATTAATTCGATAAAGTTTTTTCAAGGATTCGACGAATCTTATAGTTTCTCCGTAATGGTATAATATCTATATAATTTGTCGAGTAATAATAAATACCTCGAAATAAGAATCATGGTGAAATTTCAAAAGCGCTTGTCATGTTTTATCGATCAATATTTCTCTCTCCCTCTCTCGCTTTTTCCCTCTCTCTCTTTTTCTCCCACTCTCTCTCTACCTCTCTTTTCCTCTCTCTTCCTCTCTCTTCCTCTCTCTTCCTCTCTCTTCCTCTCTCTCTCTCTCTCTTCTTCTATTTTCTATAATTTTTCTTTCTCAAGGATACCCTTTAGCCGTTTCTTGTACTTTCCATTCATTCTCAAGTACAATTCATATATTCCGGATTATTTTTCACGTCGTAATTATGAGAATATATACTCGATGTTCAACAACGAAGATACGACGACACGATAACGACGACTACGACTACGATTACGACTACGACTACGACTACGACTACACAACTACGACGACGACGACAATGAGTTTCCTTTAAATTGAAATACGTGGGCGAAAGCGGATAAAAAGGAAGAAGAGGAAAAGGAAAGAGGAAAAGAAGAAAAAAAGGAAGAAAAAAAACAAGAAAAAAGAGGAGAAAAGAAATGGAAGAAAGAGCTTATCGTTCTGCCTATAAATTTTATCGATATAAAATCGCTTATAAAAGTGATGACGTCTTCGTAAGAAGCAAATATCGAAACATACGTACATACGTATTTAATAATATTATACATTCAACAGATAAAAAGTAAATTAGAATAAATAAAGATAATCGAAAAAAAAGAAATTAATGAAAAATCATGTACAAACTATGATAATATATAATTTAATTGGAAAAATCGAGCGATATGTGATTTCATTATTTATTCCGTTCCGTATTGATCTACGTTATATATATATGTATGTATGTCTAGATTAGCAGTTGAAAAAGTGTTTGAGTTATTTTCATATTAATTAATCAGTACTTATAGGTCTACAATTACAAAATTAAATCTGATGACCGAATTATCAAAATATCGATTAATAATTAAACTTTCATTTCGTTTTGTACAACGAAAATAGAAAAAAAGTAAATTTTATAAACAACAGATATTTAAATAACGAATCTCTTTTGAAAACTTTATATATGTGTGTGTATATATATATGTTATATATATGGATCTATATATATATGTTATATATATGGATATATATATATATGTTATATATATGGATCTATATATATATGTTATATATATGGATATATATATATGTTATATATATGGATATATATATATATCCATACATATGAAATATATAAGTGTAAAAAATTGTCAATGTTGATCTTATCTACATTTAGAACACGTATTGAACGAAACACAGTAACGAATACATTTTTTTATAAATTTACCTTGCCTTTCGATTAAATGCTGTTTCTTTTTTTTCTTTTTTTTAGCGTTGTTTTGGTTTTATTTTATTTATTTTTGTACTCCAATCGACACGAAATATCGAGAGAAGAGAACGTTCGTTCGTTCGTTTATTGAACTGACACGAGAAGATGACGATAACATGTACGTTCTTGTTATTAATCAATATATAAGCGTTGTAAAATTTAATGGGTAAGAGAAAAGAAAGAGATTAATGAAATAAAATAAAAATTAAATGAAAAAAAAGGAATCAAAAAAAAGGAATAAAAAGGAAAAGAAAGAAATATCTAGGAAGACCTAGAAAATTGAAACAGTATCTCTGTTGTTAGTTATCTTTTATCGTTTCGTGGAAAAGACGAGTTTGACGTTCACAAATATACAGCACACGTACAAACATATACAGACATATGTGAATCCTATGCAAATGTATCATTCAACGAAGTGCAAGCGTTCATCTACGTTGGTTACGTGTTGCTTAGCAACAAACCATGCGGACGCACCACGATCAAACAAGCGTATCGTATAAATTTTTTTCTGTTTCTTCTTTTTTTTTCACATTTTCAAAAGGATGGTAAAATTACCGAAAACTGCGTAATAAACGTAAATCCGTCAATTTTGTTCAACGGAACATGTAATATGACCGTTTGTAACAGTTTCATATACTTTACGTAACAGTTTATATTTTTACGTAATAATGAATTTAAGTAAAGCAAGAGAAAATGGAACGTGAATATCTGTTCTTTTTCTCTACGTATTACGTTATTACTTTGTTGTTTTTTATTTTTGCAATACTTTACGTTGCATTAATTATTTAGCTTTCATTCCGAACGTTATTATACTGTCCGATAACATTATGTATTATTAGATGTACTAATTGTCTGCTCATTTATGTAGAACTTGCGTGACATATATACATTATGACATTATTTTGCAATAATTTAAAAAATTAATCCGTAGATCTATGTAAGATTATACGTACTGTCATCCTTTTGTTGATTACGAGTATGATAAGATTAACGTAACACGAATGTTCTCATTGATATAATATATAATAACATAATAATTTATATTATATAATTATATAATATTATATAATAATATAAAATAATATAGAATGTATATATAAATATTTCTATTTACATACACAATATTATTATATTATACATAAATTATAGAATTTTAATCATATTCATATTATATATAAATACACTTCTTATATATATGTATGAGTATGATCATTTGGTTTATTATTTCTCAGAAATTTAAGTAGGACTTCCTTTCGATGGATGAAAACAAAGAAGATTTATAATGGTCTATTAATTTCTATTCAGAAATCAAGATTTGAAATTTCGACGAATTTAATCACTGGTAATCATGCGAGGGAAATGAATTCTATTAATCGTTGCATTTTTTTCGACATCAATCGACGAATTTTAGTAATTATTAATTTATTACTCATTTCGTCGAACATTGAAATTCGATTAAACGTTTATTTGAAACGACTTAACAAGGGCTATTAAGTACGATTGAAGAAAATATCGAATATCGATCCAATGAAAATGTAATTTAATTAATTGCGCAGATATTTTGTAAGTGGTTTTAATTGTTAACTATGATTAACTTAAATATATATATATATATGTAAATCTTAAAGATAATATATATATATATATATATATATGTAAATCTTAAAGAAAAATCTTGGCCAATAAGTAACGCGAAAATGTTTAATGGTTTATATTTAAATAAATAACATTATAGCATTTTTTCATATTTTAGGAAATTTTTAATATTTTATATTTAGATGTATTTATGTATGTATATGTATGAGTAAATAATTATAAGTTTTATATTTTAATACTGTTTTACTGAAAAAATATTATAGAGAGTATTTTATAAATATGCATATTTCAATATAATGATATCAATACTTATATAAATTATTATCTTAAAAATATAATGTTATTATGGAAATAATTTTCTTCCGATTGAAATGAAATACGCGGAAAAATTGTGTAACTTTTGAAAGGATCCAAAGTTATTTAGATTCCAATTGTTATTTAGCAATATAATACTTTGACAATAAATCCATTGAGATGAGTTTAACAATAGGCTTTCAATAAAAGGACAATATGATTAAATAAGAAGAGGATTGTGATTCTCTGCAGAGAATCCTCAAGGTATCGAAGATGCAACAGGCTGCAGACTTAAATATACGCTTGCTCCAACGAAAAGAGCTAGCAAAGTGAATTATTCGTCGAGTGTTTCAAAGAAAGAGTAAGGAAGGGAAGTTAGACATTAATAATCGTTATTAAAAAGTATACTTACCGAATCTTCTTTTTTTAGGAAATGAGACTTATTAAATTTCACGGATTTTCATTTTGAAAATTAAATTTCATGGTAGGCTACCAAATATTACAAATTCTAAATTGCATAAAGTGCGATGTACTGATTGCATAAATAGTATTATTTGATATAGTTTATTGCTTATATTGTTATTGTTAATATTTTTTATTATTAATTATACTTTAATTATAATATATATAATTGTAATATATTTTTTTGTGGAATAATTAAAGTTCCTTTTTATAAAAAGTCATGAAAATTGTTTTATCATTTAATTATTTAATTAATTTTTAAAAAATATATCAAATTAATTTTATTATTGAAACATTGTTTATAAAAAATTTTTAATTATTAACAATATGTTTAAAAAATGGAGAAAATTTTGTCATTTAGAACGGCTTTCGATTCAAGTTCCTACGATTTTTAGTTCCGGAAATATACCCATTTAAATGAAAGACGTAGTTGTTATATAGAAAAAAATTTTTTCGCTAAAAAGTGATTTCTTTAAATAAATTAATTATTATTTTATGTAATTTTATAAATCTATCAAAATCTGAATTTCCTTCGTTGTCAAAATAAAATAATAACATTTCGTAAGAATTTGTTTATCAAAATTGTTTATAACAAATTGTTAGTTATAAACAATATATTTGAAAAATAGAGAAAATTTTCTCATTTATAATGGCTTTCGATTCAACCTTCTACGATTTTTCGTTTCAGAAATATTCACTATGCAAATGAAAGATTTGGTTTTTAATTATACAGGAAAAAATTTTTTCGCGAAAAAATTGATTTCTTCATATAAATTATCTATTAATTAACGTAATTGTAGAAATCTATCGAAATCTGCATTTCCGTCTTTGTTAAAATAAAATGAATATTTTTCGTAAGAATTTGTTTATAAAAATTGTTTATAAGAAATTGTTCATTATTAACAATATATTTAAAAAATAGAGAAAATTTTGTCATTCAGAACGGCTTCCGATTCAACGTTCTACGATTCTTCGTTTCGGAAATATTCACATGCAAATGAAAGACTTGGTTTTTAGTTATACAGGAAAAAATTTTTTCGCTGAAAGAGTGATTCCTTTATATAAATTATCTATTAATTAATGTAATAATAGAAATCTATCGAAATCTGCATTTACGTCTTTGTTAAAATAAGATGACTATTTTTCGTAAGAATTTGTTTATAAAAATAGTTTATAATAAATTGTTCATTATTAACAATATATTTAGAAAATAGAGAAAATTTTGTCATTCAGAATGGCTTTCGATTGAAGTTTCTACGATTTTTCGTTTCGGAAATATTCACATGTAAATAAAAGACGTGATTTTTAGTCATGTAGAAAAAAATTTCTTCGCTAAAAAAGTGATTTCTTTATATAAACTAATTATTCTTCTATGTAATTTTATAAATCTATCGAAATCTGAATTTCCTTCTTTGTAAAAATAATATAATTATATTTCGTAAGAATTTGTTTATAAAAATTGTGTATAACAATTTGTTAATTATTAACAATTTGTTCAAAAAGTAGAGAAAATGTTGCCATGTAGAATAGCTTTCGATTCGAGCTTTTACGATTTTTCGTTACGGAAATATTCACATGCAAATGAAAGACGTGGTTTTTACTTATACAGAAAAAAATTTCTTCGCCAGAAAGTGATTTCTGTATGTAAATTAATTATTATTTTATGTACTTTTATAAATCCATAAAAATCTGAATTTCTCTCTTTGTCAAAATAAGATGAGTATTTTTCGTAAGAATTTGTTTATAAAAATTGTTTATAACAAATTGTTAGTTATCAACAATATATTTGAAAAATAGAGAAAATTTTCTCATTTATAATGGCTTTCGATTGAAGTTACTACGATTTTTAGTTCCGAAGATATTACCATGCAAATGAAAGACTTTGTTATTAGTTATACAGAAAAAAATTTCTTAGTTAAAAAGTGATTTCTTTATGTAAATTAATTATTACTTTATGTAATTTTATAAATCTCTCAAAATCTGAATTTCTCTCTTTGTAAAAATAAGATGAGTATTGTTCGTAAGAATTTGTTTATAAAAATTGTTTATAACAAATTGTTAATTATTAACAATATATTTAAAAAATAGAGAAAATTTTGTCATTTAGAATGGCTTTAGATTCAACGTTCTACGATTTTTAGTTTCGGAAATATTCACATGCGAATGAAAGACGTGGTTTTTAATTATACAGAAAAAAATTTTTTCGCTAAAAAGTGATTT
>NC_057696.1:1871560-1904320 GCF_014466175.1 Vespula pensylvanica
CAAATTGTTAATTATTAACAATATATTTAAAAAATAGAGAAAATTTTGTCATTTGGAATGGCTTTCGATTCAACCTTCTACGATTTTTAGTTTCGGAAATATTCATATGCGAATAAAAGATGTGGTTTTTAACTATATAGAAAAAAATTTTTTCGCTAAAAAGTGATTCCTTTATGTAAATTAATTATTACTTTATGTAATTTTATAAATCTATCGAAATCTGAATTTCCTTCTTTCTCACAATAAGAAAATAATATTTCGTAAGAATTTGTTTATAAAAATTGTATATAACAAATTGTTAATTATTAACAATATATTTAAAAAATAGAGAAAATTTTGTCATTTAGAATGGCTTTCGATTCAACCTTCATCGATTTTTAGTTTCGGAAATATTCACATGCAAATAGAAGACGTGGTTTTTAGTTATACGAAAAAAACTTCTTGGCTAAATAGTGATTTCTTTATATAAATTAATTATTATTTTATGTAATTTTATAAATCTATCAAATCTGAGTTTCCTTCTTTGTCACAATAAGATAATAATATTTCGTAAGAATTTGTTTATAAAAATTATGTATAACAAATTGTTAATTATTAAAAATATGTTTAAAAAAATAGAGAAAATTTTGTTATTTAAAATGGCTTTCGAATCACGTTTCTACGATCTTTCGTTCCGGAAATATTCCCATGTAAATGAAAGACTGTTCTGTTATATAAAAAAAATTTTTTTCGATAAAAAAGTAATTCATTTGGATAAATTATTTATTATTTAATGTAATTGTATAAATCTATCGAAATCTGCATTTCCTTCTTTGTCAAAATAAGATGATTATATTTCGTAAGAATTTGTTTATAAAAACTATGTGTAACAAATTGTTAATTATTAACAATATATTTAAAAAAATAGAGAAAATTTTATCATTTAGAATGGCTTTCGATTCATGTTTCTACGATTCTTAGTTTCGCAAATATTCACATCCAAATAAAAGACTTGGTTTTTAGTTATACGGAAAAAGATTTCTTGCCTAAAAAGTGATTTCTTTATATAAATTAATTATTATTTTATGTAATTTTGTAAATCTATCGAAATCTGAGTTTCCTTCTTTGTCAAAATAAGATAACTATATTTCGTAAGAATTTGTTTATAAAAACTATGTATAACGAATTGTTAATTATTAACAATATGTTTAAAACAATAAAGAAAATTTCGTCATTTAAAATGGCTTTCGAATCAAGTTTCTATGATTTTTCATTCCGGAAATACTCCCATGCCAATGAAAGACGTGGTTATTAGTCATGTAGAAAAAAATTTCTTCGTTAAAAAAGTAATTTGTTTATATAAATTATTTATTATTTAATGTAATTGTATAAATCTATCGAAATCTGCATTTCCTTCTTTGTTAAAAAAAGATAATTATATTTCGTATGAATTTGTTTATAAAAATTATATATAACAAATTGTTAATTATTAACAATATGTTTATAACAATAGAGAAAATTTTGTCGTTTAAAATGGCTTTCGAATCAAGTTTCTACGATTTTTAATTCCGGAAATATTCCCATGTCGATGGGGAAATATATTTGGGGTGGTTCACTGACCTATATAATTTCATTCAAATTAGCCTAGTAACACACTGACCTATATACTTTCATTCAAGTTAGCTGGCTAACACACTGACCTATATAAATTCGAAGAATTAGGGTGGTCTTACTACACTACCAATACTACTACAATAGCTATTAATATTGTACTACCACAGTCGTATCATACGAATAATGAATGAAAATCTTTGGAAGTCGATATCTTCGGAACGAGAAGTCGTAGAGACTTGAAATAAATATTGTTTTCAAGCATTTTTTATTCTTTACTTATTTAAATAATACATTATTGTTATAATAAATCAATTTTGTTAATAATTTTTAGAATTAAATTTTTTCTTTTGATTGATCATTTGGAACGAAAAGTCGTAGAAATTTGGAACAAATTTTGTTTTCATGCGTTTTTTATTCTTTATTTATTTAAATAATGCAACAATACCTCTTTAATAAAATCAATTTTCATGTCATTTTTATCATTGAATTTTTTTTTTCCCTCGTAAGAACGACTTGATCATGATGAAATCATTTAAAACTTTTACTACAATTATATAAATAATTAAACGATATAACATTTCTAAAAAAAAAAAAAGAAAGAAAGGCCTCTAAATCATATGTAAAAGAATTAATAAGATTTTCATTCATAAGAAAATAAAATTTTTTGATAGGATATATGAACCGATAAAAACTTTTGATCCATGATCAATTGGATAAACTGAGTGGTTCTTTAGGTTCGAAAATCGGTTCAACGTGACGCATTAACAACATAAATTTTTATAAATTTGCGATGTCTCGTCTATAGGATAAAGATGAAAGTTGAGAACCAGTAGATGGAGGAGGCTGGTGGAGAGAGTAACGAATTATTGACGTAAGGCCATATATTCTCTCATACGTTGCAAGATTTATATCGCGTGCAAGACCATATATAGACGAATACATTATTATGACTCTCTCATTTTATATGTTAGAAAACGTTGATTATATTTACAATAGGTTGCAATTGAAAATGCTAAAAAAGAGAAAGAGAGAGAGAGAAATAGAAAGAGTCATAACGTAAATGACTTTAATATTTGCACAAAGATCATTTTTTTCCTTTTTTTTATACGTAGTACATTATATGTGTATTTTTAAATCTGCGCAAATACGTTTATATAAAAAAAAAAAAAAGAAAGAAGAAAAAATATTTCGATATTGGAGTTTTATAAAATTGAATAACTTTTTCTATTAATCGGAGAAATTAACGTGACGTATAAAATATTTAAAGAATTATATATATATATATAATTGCTTTTGCAGATACGAGAGATAGTAAAATAAAACGATTTTTTATAGTACAGGATGGACCAAAAATTCATAGTCGACTTTAAATGTCAATGCTTTCTTTCCGAAGCTTTTTACAAAAAAGAAGAAAAAAAAAAAAAAGAAATTGTTAGTCTGGGAAGTTAATTATTAATCGTATGAGAGAAAATAAATTGATCTAAAGCATTTGGGAAAAGAAATAATTAATTTTTTAAATCACTTAAAACATTTTAACTTTCTATCCTTTTTGTACTTCATGCATATATATATAATCCTTTTTTGAAAAACTAATTTTTGTAAATCTACTTTCTACGAATTCTTCACAATTTCTAAAATCAATTAAGGAAAAAGTAATACTACATTTCGAAGGTAACGATATTATAAATAACAATATCACAAAATATACATTTAAGAAGCATTTAATTGTTCAGATGTTAAGATACACAGTATACATTTTTTTTTTTTACAAATATAAGATTAATTTAATCAATACATAAATTCGTTGCTGGATGATGTATTATTTGATATAAGACTTTGTTGAAAAAGAAAGGAAAAGAAGAAATACAAAGATAAAAGAGTAAAGGAATGAATTGATATAGCACAAATATTTGAAGCCTAAGAGAATTGTTACGATAAAGACTTTTTAATATAGTTAGACCATAAGAGTAGAATCGTTAACATTAGAATCGATTATATCCCTTTTGTGGGACGAGACAGTGCACGTGTACGAGAGAAAGCTTGAGTTTCACGTGATACAAATTACTCTAGCATGCTTCCTATTCATTCCTTTACATAGATATAATATAGATACATACGATTGTACGTATATATGCGCTAGTATGCGCGAATGAGTGAGAATATATAACACGTAAGATATACTACGTTCGAGCAAGGACCGCTATTTCTCCTATTATTCTATGTTGACCGCTTATTAAAGCTCATGGTCGTGAGATATTAAGAAACAATGATTTCCTTATACATGTATATATGTATATATATATATATATATATATGATTCAAATCGCCGAAAATGATAATGATAGTAGTAATAATACTAATAACAATCATATATAAATATATATGTATATATATATACATATAAAAGTGAAATTAACAATATAGTAATAATTATAATAATGATAATTATTATTATTATAATAACAATGATATATAGATATAAGTGAAAATAACGATGTAATAATAACAATGATGATGACGATATTGTACGTATAGATATACAGATAGGTCTATATATGCACACTTTCACATCTATACATGTAATTATACACGTAAGTAAAATGGACCATTTGATAATAATAACTTTGTCAATCCTTGTCGAAATTATTAACTGTAATATATGTGAAATATTCGAAAAGTTTTTCTTACAATTCTCTCACCCTTTCTCTCTGTTATTCAAGTAACTCAAATTGTCGGTGCAACTCTAGTATTTAAGTAGTTCCACTCAGTGAACGATCGAAAGGGAAACTCATCTACAATTCATGAGAAAATGGACAGAGAGAGAAAGATAGAAAGAGAGAAAGAGAGAGAGAGAGAGACCAAAACTATGCGAAAAGTCAGAAACACGTACGCTATTTAAATGTATATGTATATGTGTATATGTATATGTTTGTTACTCAGAGCAATCTTAGTATATTATATCATATTGTTATATCTTTTTGACATTCATTTACTGTTTTCACGCATTAAATCTTTCACGCAACACAGGTAAAGAAAAACAGGAGAATCATAAAATGTCTACTAATGGATCCTAGCCTAAGTTGTCTGTACCTTTCAAAGGTAATCACATTTAATCAGTTTTGTTATTGTCTCCATAGTTATTACACTAATATATCGCTTTTTCTCTTAATATTATAACTTAATATTTATAATTTTATATGTACGCCGTCTGTCTAAAATGTTCCCAGACTAAATTAATGAAAGATAGAGAATAATGCCAGTTTTAATCTTTCAATTATTTTACGGTCTCTTCCCTTCTCTTGAATCATATGCACGTAACACTCAGATAACCATGTGAAACTGTCCAAAAAGCCTCTTTTTTTTTTTGGGACGTTGTTTAACTCGCATGTCACATTGGCTTGAATATCCGTTATATCGTCAAAGCGTTGATCCTTCATATGAATTTTTGTTTTAGGGAACCAAAAAAAAGTCACTCGATGCCAAATCGGATCAATATGGATGGTTGAGTAGTGGTACTTGTTTCTGTGTGCAGTCGTGTGAGCGGGAGCATTATCGTTGTAGCAAGAAGAAATCCCTCTTCTTTTATTGTTGCCGACGAACCCTCTGAATCCTCTTACACAATCGATCCACAACATCCAAATAATACTGGAAATGTACGGTAGTACCCATGGGAATAAATTCCTTGTGGAGAGTGCCGTAAAAGTCAAGAAAAGCGATGATCATTCTCTTCACTTTTGATTTTGCCTTTCTTCGATCTTGACACACCATGAAAAAGCCATTCTGCAGTTCATTGTTTTGTGGTAATTGGTTCATATTGCTGACAACCAAGTAATCGTCACCCGTGATGATTTTCTCCAGAAAAGAATCGCCTGCTCTCTTTTCCTTTTTTTTTTCCCATTTGCGGCAATTTCAATGAAGTCGTGACAAGTATTCACACGCGTATCGGACGTTTTGTTTGGAAGACAAGATGCGTGGAACAACTTTGTACACTTCTCTCTTCTTGAAAACATTCCGGAGAATATCTTGAATACGATTTAGGGATGTTTAGTTCTTCTGTGATACCTGTTGCATGTGAGATTACAGTTGGTTTTCAAAGTATCACGAATTTTTCCCATGTTTTCGTCGGATGGACTTAAGGTGCGACCCTCTCAATCCTTTCATTGTCCTCGAGCGATACTTGTTCTTCTATAAAACGATTAAACCACTCAAAAACTTGTGCAGAACTTAAACGATTATTGCCGTAAGCGTTTTTCGTGGACTTGAATGTCTTCGTAGCCGTTTTACCAAGTAAAACGTGAAATCGGATTACTGCTTGTTGCTCCATTAGAATCTGTGACAATGCGTTGATACACTTCGATCGCAGGTCCATTATTGTCTGCTGACAATAGACTGATAAAATCCACACCTGTTATTTAGAGTTGTTGGTTAGGATGTTACCGTTAACGTCGTTTATACGCAAGAAATAAGATCAGTCTCGGAATGTTTTTGACAGACGACGTATATATATGTTTTTGTGCGATTTTTGTGCGTGTTTTTTTGCATATTTTTGTGCGTACTTTTGTGCGTGTTTTTTCTTCTTGCATTGTTGTGCATACTTTTGTGCGTACTTTTGTGCGTGTTTTTTTGCATATTTTTGTGCGAACTTTTGTGCGTTGTTTTCTTTTACAGATAATATTCACTTAATATTTAATATGTTTCTCACCCGTAATTTTTATCTTTTTTTCTTATATGACTATACTTAATAGATAATTTTCGCTTAATATTTATTATGTATCCCACCCGTAATCTTTTTTTGTCTTTTTTATATAACTATACTTAATAGATATTCACTTAATATTTATTATGTTTCTCATCTGTCATTTTTATGTACTTGATTCTATGTATCTATACTTAATAGTTAATATTAATTTATTGTTTCTCACTCGTAATTTTTTTTATATCTTTTTTATTTAACTACACTTAATAGATAATATTTACTTAATATTTAATATGTTTCTCATTTGTCATTTTTATGTTCTGGATTTTATGTATCTATACTTAATAGGTAATATTAATTTATTGTTTCTCACTCGTAATTTTTTTTATATCTTTTTTATTTAACTATACTTAATAGATAATATTCACTTAATATTTAATATGTTTCTCATTTGTCATTTTTATGTCTTGGCTTTTATGTATCTATACTTAATAGGTAATATTTACTTAATATTTAATATGTTTCTCATTCTTAATTTTTATATTTTTTTTTTTTTTTATATCTATACTTAATATTTATTATGTTTCTCACCCGTAATTTTTTTATATCTTTTTTATATGACTATACTTAACAGATAATATTTACTTAATATTTATTATGTTTCTCATTTGTCATTTTTATTTATTTTTTTTATGTAACTATACTTAATAGATAATATTGATTTAATATTTAATATCTGTCATTTGTGATTTTTATATTTTTTTTTTTTTTTTTTATATATCTATACTTAATAGATAATATTCACTTAATATTTATTATGTTACTCATTTGTCATTTTATGTACTCGATTTTATGTATCTATACTTAATAGGTATATATTCTAAGTATTATATATTATAATCTACTAATATATTAATTTCTATAACTTGACATAATAATCGGAATTATGATATTAAGCAATACCACACAACTTTTAACATAATATAAGATTATGATAGAATTACGTAACATTATAATATTAATTTATATCAATTATTAAAAATACATTACGATACAAGTCAAAAAATTCTTGAAAAAATTAATCATACTTTCATATTTTATATATGACGACAATATTAACTTAGAAAGAAAAAAGGAAGAGAATAAAAAAATGATCGATTCTGCCGTGGATGTTTTCTACCAAATAATACTCGAACTAGTCGAAAAACCAAAGCCGTAAGCGCCATTAAGAGATACCATATAAATCTTTTAGTTCGTGCCAAACCGAAATGTTTTCTCTTAAAATCTTTTGCAAAACATTCGAACAAAATTTTAAAAAAAGGAAAGGGATTATTTTTTTTCCATTTTTTGATTTTTTAATTTTTTTATCTTTTGTTTTTTTATTTCCACTGAAAGTTTTCAATATTCGTATGGACATATTGTTTTTCCTTCCCTTTATATATATTTCTATTTATTATTATTATATATTATACTATTTATTATTATTATATATTATATTATTTATTATTATCATATATTATATTATTTATTATTATCATATATTATATTATTTATTATTATCATATATTATATTATTTTATTTCCATTTTTTGATTTTTTAATTTTTTGATTTTTTTGATTTTTTTATTTTTTAATTTTTTAATTTTTTAATTTTTTAATTTTTTTATTTTTTTATTTTTTGTTTTTTATTTCCACTGAAACTTTTCAATGTTCGGATCGACTTTTCTTTTTCTTTCCTTTATATTTTTATTTATTATTATCATATATTATACTATTTATTATTATCATATATTATATTATTTATTATTATCATACATTATATTATTTATTATTATCATACATTATATTATTTATTATTATCATACATTATATTATTTATTATTATCATATGTTATATTATTTATTATTATCATATATTATATTATTTATTATTATATATATGGTAGGTATATATATATATATATATATATATATATATCCCTCTTACAGTACCATCCAGAATTCGAATTTCCCGAAATTTGAAGAGAAACACTCACGTTTATATATATATATATATGTATATATACATATATTCCTACTTAATTCCGTTTGTGCATGTAGTACTTTTAAGTTCTTATCAACTATTATCTCTTTATTTAGCTATCTTGATAAAGAGAGCTTCAATTCCATTGCAATTAGGAAATCAACTTTTTGTGTGTTGCTACCCTACTATTGTGCGTTGCCAGCTTACTTAACTTTAAGAGGATACAGGTTTTGACCTTTTCTTCCTCTTTCCCCTTCCCCCATGGACACGTGTATACACACTTATACACAAACACACGTATTCTTTCACCAATCGATAAATGCTCTCTCATTCATTCTTAAAAACAGTAATACGAGAAGTTTCTATATACCTATATGAAGCATAGTTTTTACTTCAAAGATTATCGTTGAATAAACTTTAAGAATTGTGATTCAGAACATTACTATTTCATTGAAACAATCGATAGAACGGCTAGAGAGAGAGAGGAATGAATTATGATTACTATATTTCCATTACAACGGAAAAAGATAAAGAAATAAGAAAGAAAAAATAATCGACTTTTAAACAGTGCATTGCACCTTTTTTTCTAATCGTTTCTTTTCTGTTCAATATTACGATATAATGTCTGGAATCGGTATATCTGTGGGGTGTGTGTTTATGTGTTCGTGGGTTTCTTGTATATAGACGTATATGTGAAACAGGGCTTGTAGAACCTTCCCCTTTAATTACACTTATGTTAAGTCATTTAATTTGGACCAAAATAGACTATAGATGTTTAATTGTGATTCCCATTTAATTATTCTAATTGTTAGACGTTTTTGTCATTCGATTAGGTTACTAAGAATGATTTGTTGTTGAAGTATTTTGATTTCTTTTTCAGTTTATTTCCTCTTTATTCGAAATATTTTTGAAATTTTTGAATATTTGAAAAGTTGACGAAGTTTTTCATAAGTTCCGTTTTTTCTTTTAAAGTTTTCATAATTAATTGTCGAAATATTATTGATTCTTTCTTATTGTAATCTTTAAAAAATCTTTAAAACGAATAAATAAATAGAATCGTTCGAAAAGAATATAATTAAGTATGGTGTAAAGTTATATTGCTATTTATGAAACAAATTACTTTCAAAAGTTTCCCGTTTCATTAAGATTCTAAAAGGAAATGAAAAATGTATGGTATATTACTACATTTTTTTTTCTCTTTTTTGAAATTTTTAAAAAGTACTTTCGAATAATCATCTAAACAAATAGAATCGTTCGATAATCTTTATTGAAGCGAAGTTGATTTCTTAAAAGTATTACTTCTCGTCTAGACTTATGATAATCAATTTATGAAAATATCGATTTCTCTTTTTCGTAATATTGACGAATATTTCGATGAAGAATAAACAAATAGAATTATCACAGCGGAAGTACGTAGAAGAAAATCTTGTTTCTTGTCTTGATTCCATCCCAATAATCAGTATTTAATTTTAATTTTGGATTAATTGAACCATCCGAAGATCGTAAGCAATCTTCCACAAAAGTTTTCTTTGACAAAAGAGGGAGAGAGAGAGAGAGAAAGAGAGAAAAAATTAATTAATTATATCAGAATTGTCGAATGTGTTGTAGTAATAATAATATCTAACCATATATTACTGGTAGCATTACCACCACTACGCTGTTGCTACCGTATACTTCCCTGCGTGAAACATAAAAATCAATAATTTCGTTAATATGTTTGTCAGACGTTAAACGGAGTAGGAAATAATTCTTCTGCGCATATAAATAACAAATAAGAATTATTGGTGAAAATCGATGTATTAAATTTTTCTTCGAGTCGATATTCAAAAAATGAACGAGGATTGATTTGAAACGGATTGGTAAAAAGTGTTCCAGAGAGAAAGAGAAAAAGGAAAAAGAGAAAATATTAAAAATAGATAGGGAAAAATGATAAAAAAAAGAGAAAAAGGGACAGATAAAAACCACTCGAAATATCCAGAAAGATTACTGGAAATTATTCTATAGAATGCTATTAGAACCGTTGCTAGGGAAAAACCATAGGGAAGGAAAAGGGGGAAAACAAGGGAAAAAGAGGATATTAAAAATAGTATCTGGTCAGATAGAAAAAGCCAGATAGAGAGAAACAGAATTAACGGGACAGATAAAGATAGAGAGAAAGAGTGGATGGATGCGTGAGGAGGAAGAGAGGACGAGAGAGAGAGGACGGGAGAGAGGACGAGAGAAAGGACCAGGGAGAGGACGATCGAGAGGACGGGAGAAAGGACCAGGGAGAGGACGATCGAGAGGACGGGAGAAAGGACCAGGGAGAGGACGATCGAGAGGACGGGAGAGAGTTCAAAAAGAGGTCGAAAGAGGGGTCGAAAGAGGGGACGAGAAAGGGGTCGAGAAAGGGAGAGAGGCGGAGAAATGAGAGAGTGATGTGGGAGAGATGTAGGAGAGATGGGGGAGAGAGTCAGAGGAGAGTGGCAGGAGGAGTGTCATGGGAGACTGTCAGTGGGAGTGTTAGGGGGTGTGTCAGGGGAGCGAGGCGGAAGGCGGGAAAGAAAGAGGGAGACAAGAAGGAGAGGGAATGAAAGAGAGAATGGGGGAAGAGAGAAAGAAAGAGAGAGAAAGGACGAAGGATAGAGAGAGGACGAAGAGAGAGAGAGAGAAGAGGAATAGAGAGTGAGAGAGGCAGAGAGAAAATGGAACAGAGGGAGAGGAAACGAAAGATAGAGAGAGAGCAACAGATAGACAGAGGGAGAAAGAGAGAGAGTGGGAGAAACAGTAAAGCTTTTTGCAAAGACAGGGGTAACAGGCAAGCGAATGAGCAGGTAGGCAGGAATGTAGGAAGGGCGATAGGAAGAAGATGGAGAGAGACAGAGAACGGATGCAGCGCCTGCGTATTAATTCTTGAAAGGCACCTCACATCCGAAAACCAGGATCGGGCAACTATTACGTTTGCGAACGTTGGCGCAATTGTCCGCAGTTCAGTTTCTACGACAGAATCTCAGCATCATTTGCGGTACAATTGCGCCACGTCACCGAAGGAAGCACCGCAGAAGCTCTCATAAAGTATGTAGAACATTATTTTTCTCGATGTGATCCGTTCTCTCCCAATCTCGAAACTTTTCCTTAAACGCCGTATATCAAATCGTAGAATTTCCCGCGATATCCATATTTCCTATTTACACTTCCTATATTTCACATCCGATAACTTATAACACCTTTACATTGTTACTTTTTCTTCCTTTTTTTTTAATTTGTCCCGTTGCTACCCACATCTTTGTCCTTTCCTGTTTTACCTTTCTCCGATCTTTCACACCCGA
The DNA here is from genome assembly GCF_014466175.1 of Vespula pensylvanica. Taxonomy (NCBI): domain Eukaryota; kingdom Metazoa; phylum Arthropoda; class Insecta; order Hymenoptera; family Vespidae; genus Vespula; species Vespula pensylvanica. The sequence continues at coordinate 1,883,181 of NC_057696.1, forward strand.
TGCATGTACACAACTTAATATTATGCATGTAATTACTGAATTTTACGTTGTAAGATGAAAAACTTTTAAAATCCAAGTTTCCGTACATTGACCGACGGGAGAAACGTCTCTTCTGATATCAAACACGCGAGCCGTAATTATTTTAAAATAGTGATTTGAAAAAGATTGTAGAGAAATGGGAAAGAAAGCAAAAGAATATTTTTTGTTTTTACTGTTTATTCTTTTCTTGTTTCTCCTTTTTCTTCTTCATTATTTTATTTTAATTTTTAATTTTTCTTTTTTTCTCGTGACTTTTGACGGAAATATTATAATTGATAAAGAAAGCAGATCGGGTCGAAGATTTTTTTAAAGATCAAAAAGATCGAAAAATTCATTTCTTTTCTTTCTTTTTCTCTCTTTCTTTCTTCCTCTCTTCCTCTTTCTCTTTTTCTTTTTTTCTGTCGTAAAATAAATTCCACAATAAAGAGATAAATATAGAAATTGAAGTAATGTTTGAGAAAAAGTGAAAATGAAGTAAAAATTATAAGTCGAAGATCTTTTGGTGATACAGAAGATTGAACGACTTATTAATTTTTTCATATTCTCTCTTTCTCTCTCGTTAACTATCTCTATATTCGTTGAATATATTTTACGAGAAAGGAAAAGAAAAGGAAAAAGATAGATAGAGATAAGGACTGAAAAATCCGTTGATAAAAGAAGAAGACAAATAAATAGTGAATAAAGTGAATATATCTGAAAAGTGTAAAAATTTCAAAAATGAACAAGATCGTAGGACGTATCTCTTATTTCTCAGAATCGTAGAATTTATTTCACCAGTGAAAAATAAAATAAGATGTATAAAGAGATAAAAAGAAGAAAAAAAAAAAAGATTTTGCAAACGCATCGATAAGGAAAACAAAATAAGATGGAAACTTGGAACTTATTTAATATTTGTTGAAATTTGAAAATTCGAAAGATATAGAATAATCGAACGACTTATTCTTCCTCTCTTTTTTTTCTCTCTCTCTGTATCGACAAATTTATTTCACGAAATATGTGTATATAAATGTATATTTCATTCTCTTTGATAAGTAAGAAGATAACATCAAAGTTAAAAATTAGTAAAACATTAATCGGAATTTAAAGATTGCAAAGATTCTTTTGATCAAACGCAACTTGTTCTCTTTCATATCATAGAATTTATTTCAGGAAAGAGAGACATAGAATAAAAATAGAAATAGATAAAGAAAGAGGGTGAAATAGACAGTACAATAAAAAGAAAAAAAAAAGAGAGAGAAATCATATTGACAGACGGGAAAAGAAACGTAAAAGTTATAAAAATTAACTAACATTAGAATTCAAAAATTTCAAAGAATAATTTTTCTTTTTCTCTCTTTAACATTCTCCGTTGTTACGTAAGATAAATTTAATAACGAAAAAAGCGAGAAAAACAGAAAAAAGAGACAAGTTTGACGTATAAAATATATTTTCAATAATCACGCAGGATTTTAGTGAAAGATACCAGAGAAAAAAAAATGGATCAACGATGGTTCATAATCCGAAATAAATCGTCGTAATTGAAAAATTGTATTCGTTTCGTATATAAAAAACAAGATTTAAGAGATTTAATATAAATCCGCATGAACGTATGTGTACAAATCCTCGTTATCAAAGAGACTAAAAAATCCGTAACAAGTGATGAAAAAGTGTCCAATAATAAGATATCCTTTTTTTTAAATAAATATTTCGACGAAACGTATGAAAGAAACTTTTCAAAAATAATTCGATAATCATTGTTCGTGAAACATTGACATCGTCCATCGTTCCATCTTAAATCTTAATTTGAACTTTATGACATATCTGACAAATTTGACACATCTGACACATCATCAGCGGACTCTGTTGCGGACAGATTTCAGAAACTACATAAGTAAGTACTTAAAATTCGTAAATTATGCAATGTATGTGTAAGATATCAAATTTTTTTCTCCTCTTTCTATTAAAATTTTTCCCTCTTTCTCTTTCCGCTCTTCTCTCCCTTCTTCCCTTTTTCTATACCTCTCATCATCCTCCCTTTCTCTTCCCCATCAACCATCCCTTACCCCGTACTTCCCGGGACACTCACCCACCAACCACCCACCGACTCCACCAACCACCCAATGACCTGTTCAAGCATTCAATGACCCATCCAGGCATCCAATGACCTATCCATCTACCTACCCACCCTCTTACCCGTCCAACTACCCTCTAACTCAACGAACCTTCTATCTTCGCATAGTAACACCTGCCTATCCGCTGACACATCCAACCACCCCCTGACCCAACCAATCATCTATCTTCGCATAGTAACACATACCTACACACTATGACACACCCAAAAATCTACCGACCCGGCCATCATCCTCCGAGCCACCCACCGACTTACAGACCCGGGCAACACCCACTGACCCATCCACCCATCTATGGACCCGGGCAACACCCACTGACCCACCCACCCACCTATGGTCCCGGGCAACACCCACTGACCCACCCACCCACCCACCACCCACCCACCCACTAATCCACCCAACCATATCCAGGCACGTACAGCTACCCCCAGCCACACCCAACCACCCCCTTACCCATCCTTCTCTCTCTTTCTCTCTTTTTCTCTTCCTTTTTTAATTTTTTTCTTTTTTTTTATTTTTTAATAGCGAAGACCTGCTGTTAAATTCGAATAACCAACGGAAGTGAAATAAAGTGAAGTGAAACAAAAAGAAAGTGATACAATAGATTTTTTAAATTAAATTTTAAATAAATTATAGAAATTATTTAAACTTTTAGTGAATTTATTTCAATAATACGAATCTTAAATAGTGTGTTATTATTTAACAAATCGAGTCACTTCATTTTCTTTGTCAGTCCCTTACTCTTCTTCTCTTAATTTTTTTTTTTTTTTGTTTTTTGCATTTCTTATATAAAGAATTCCCCTCTGTTGCTAAGCTGGAATAAGTGAAAAAGAAACAGTAGATTTCCAAAATGAAATGACATAAAAATTATTTAGACTTTTAATGAATTTATTTCAATAATATGGATCTTAAATTGTGTTGTTATTCCCATAAATCGAGTCATTTGACTTTCTTTGTCTTTCTTTGTTTTTCTCTCTCCTCTCTCTTCCTCCCTCACACTCTTTTTCCCTTCTCGACTTTTCACCCTCTCACTCTATCCTTCTATCTTCTCTCATTTTCACTCTTTCACCCTCTCTCTCTTTCTTGCTGTCCATTCCACTCCTCACAAGCACACTTTCCTCTCTCTCCTTTACACGTCTCTCAACCCCATCGCACTTTATTTCGATCCGCCTCCTTAACTTCCCCTCGCACTCTCATTTTCTCGTCCTCTTTCAATTCTTTTCTTCCTGCATTTCTTTTATAGAGAATTCCAACCTGTTGCTAAGTTCGAATAATCAGAAAAGGAAGAGAAAAAGATGAAGAGAGAGAGAGAGAGAGAGAGAGAGAGAGAGAGAGAGAGACAATAGATTTTCAAAATTAAATAAAAAAAATTATTTAGATTTTTAATGAATTTATTTCAATGATATGGATCTTAAGTAGTATGCTGTTATTCACGCAAGTCGAGTCGCTTGATTTTTTTTGTCTCTTTCTCTCTTTCCTCTCCCTCTCAAACTCACTCTCTTTTTCGCTACATTTTCCCCTCTCTCACTCTATCCTTCTATCTCTCTCTAAGCTCTCCTATTGTCCTTTCCGCTCCTCACAAGCCCACTTCTCTTTCTCTTTCACACCACTCTCAACCCTGCCACATTTTGTCTCACTCCTACTTCCCTAACTATCCCTTCTCACTCTCGCACTATCACTATATCTTTCTCTGTCTCTCTCTCTTTCCCTCTCACTCCCTCGGTCTCTCTTCCACTTCCAATTTTTTTCTTCTTTTATTTCTTTTACAGAGAACTACCTGTTGCTAAGCTCGAATACCAAAAAAAGAGAAAAAATGAACGGAAAAAGAGAGAAAAAAAGACAGTAGATATTCAAAATTAAGTGACATAAAAATTATTTAGACTTTTAATGAATTTATTTGAATGATATGGATCTTAAATAGTATGTTGTTATTTACACAAATTGAGTCACTTTATTTTCTTTGTCTTTCTCTCTCTCTCTCTCCGTCTGTCTCTCTCCTGCCGTCCTCAGCGCTCTTTCACAATCGCATTTCCTCTCTCTCTTTCACAGCACTCACGACCCCACGGCACGCTATCTCACTCTCACACCCTAACCACCCCTCTCTCACTATTACTATATCTTTCTCTATCTCTTTCTACCTTTCTCTCACTCTACCTATTTCAATTTTTTTTTCTTTCTTCGTTCCTTTTATAGAGAACTACCTGTTGCTTAGTTGGAATAACCAAAAAAGGAAGAGAAAAAATGTAGAGAGAGAAATAAAGAGAGACAAAAACTAAATGACGTAAAAATTATTCAGATTTTTAAAGAATTTATGTCAATGATATAGATTTCAAAGAGCATATTAGTATTCGCATAAATCGAGTCACTTCATTTTCATTGCCTCTCTCTCTCTTTTTTTCTTTTTCTCGTAAGTATGCTTACAGTGCTCAACTGATATCTTATCGTAGATAAATGTTGTAGAATATGTAGAACGTAGTATGATATGCTTGGGAGTGTGATGTATCGAAAGAAAGAATGCTGTGAGTGAATGGAGGATTATGAGGGCGATGAAAGAACAAAGAATAAATACGTATTTATATATCTCTATGTGTATGTATATATATAACTAAAAGATCTTTGCCTTTATCTCGATATTTTTCATGATTGATCGATCGAAAATGAAGAATTTTGATGAAGGGCAAAAATGATAATTTTAACATAGATAGATGCTTATTGATATCACTTTTGAGGTTCTCCGAAAAAAAAGAAAAAAGAAAAAAAAAAAAAAAAAAAAAAGAGAAAAATATTTGTAACAACCTTTGAAAGAAAAAGAAAGAATGAAGAGCCTGATCGTTGTTTCGAGCGAGAATTAAAAGTTTTTCGTAGAAAGCTTTCGTATTGCAAAATTATCATCGAGTTGTTTCGTTTGATATAAAAAAATAAACAGAAGCGTGAGAAAAAGAGGGAGAGAAGGAAAATGCTTGATCCAAGTACTGTCATTCCGCTTATTTTACATTTCGACGTGGTGTCGAGCTCTCAAACGACGCTTTAATTAATTTACGGACTGCTGAGAGAGGATTCAAAATTTGGTTAAGCGAGTGGCATCGATTTAACCAGCTATCTTTTGAACGCGAAAGGGAGAAAAAGAGAAAGAATGACAAAGAAAGACTAAGTGAAACCTAATTTCTGAATCATTTCGATTATTTCAATCAATTTCTTTACGTACTCGATAAATAGCCTGAAAAAAACTCGACTTTTTTATTATAATTCCAACAGTCCCGCTTTTTATTCTGTAACAAATAATTGGCATACTACGAGAAAAAATAATCTTCACATCATAATTACGATTAGATTTGCAAGAAAAAAGAAAAAAAAAAAAAACAAAAAAAGAAAGAAAAAGAAAATTTCGCATCGAATGAAACTTTAATTACTCGATTTTTATTTACTTTCAGTTATTTCTAGATTGCATTGTAATTATTTGTAGAAAATAATGAGATCTCTATTTGGAAAATAATAGTAAGAGAAGAGAAATAAATAACGGATTTTAACATACGTTTATGATTACCCGTCAGAATTTTCTATTCGCTGTACTTACGTACTTATTTATCTATGATAAAGCTTTATATTAAAAAAAAAAAAAAAAAAAAAAAAAAAATGAAGAAGAAAAGAAAAGGAAAATTGTAGAGTTTAATTTACCGTACAATTTTCATTTCCTTTTTTTTTTAACGTATCGTTATTACTAAAGCACCGTTTAATTCGAAAAATATTATATCTTTTATATTTCTAAAGCAAAGATTCTAGCTTATTATAATAAATTATTTTCTTTTTCTCTCTGTCTCTCTCAGTCTCTCTCTCTCTCTTTTAATATCGTATAATGCCGACAATAAGCTATATTATAAACTAAGAGTCTTACAGAAGTGTCGACAAGCAATTTAATAATCACTTTTTAAGATTCTCAGGTACTGTTGTGATCTCGCTTACGTAATATTTCTATTGATTATTTACTATTATTTGTCTATTTATTATTATTGTCAAAAGAGGTAGATAGAGAGATAAAAGAAAGAACGGAGCAAACAGAGAGATAAATATAAAAAAAAAAAAGAATAAAATTCAATAGTTAAAAACGCCATTAGGAACGTTTACCGATCGTCATCAAAGTCCATCACGAAAATGATTCTATATAAATATTCGTCATTATTACAAACCTTAATTTATCAACTATATTTTTTCATTAAAGTTTAAAGCACAATCTTTTAAAGCATCGTTGCAAAGCATTTCCTTGCGAATAAATTATTCCTTACGTAAATAAGAACGTACTTACGATACTGTAATACATACATACCTCATACCTATATACATACTCACATACATACATTATACCTAACACGTACTTACATAGATACATTATACCTAATTACATACTTACATACATACATACATACATACGACATGCATACATGCATACATACATATATTCTTTCGTGCAATCGGTACGGTTAGTTAAAGCTAATATCACTATTTTGTCTTTTTTTTTTTTCTTAATTTTTTTTTCTTAAAGATATTAGGCCGTTGATTTTTTAAACTTACATATCCACTTGTAGACATATATATGTATGTACATAAATAGATTCTTGAATATATTACATATTTTGAAAAATTATATAAAAAATATAGTTTTAATTGTTAACGATACTTTGAAAATATATCTTTTTAATTTATAATTATTTAACGTTCGCCTGATTGACTATTGCCAAGTATATTAAAAAAAAAAAAAAATAATTTTCTTTTGTTTTTAAATATAAATTATTTTGATAATATTTTTAAACATTCGCTTTCTTTGATTATTTATTTCATTCAATTATAGTAACAAAATAAATAATAAAAAAATATAGAAAAGTCAATCGTCATACACTTTTACGCCTACAAATAAATTCGTGTTGTGTGTGTTTGTGTGTGTGTGTGTGTGTGTGTATGTGTGCGCGCGCACGTTTGTGTGTACACATATACATATACATAGATAACATACACTCACATATATATAACACATTCATATACATATGAAACTTCACAAAGATGAGGAAATCATATATTAGCATATTTAAGCAAATCGTTTCAAATACATTATCATCATTTCCAACTTCATTTCTATCGATGATGATGATGATGATGACGATGACGATGATGATAATAATTCGTATATACATTCCAAAAAGACAAATAGAATCCATAAAACAATACTCATTTTCTTCCAATCAATAATAACAAAGCTCGAACGATAAAAAAGCAAATGTCGACATACTTAATAAAAATCCAAATATCTTAAATATCTTCGAAACAGTTCGATGAATCACCTACGTAAACTTTACATGTCTCCATCGAAACATTCACAGTTCTTCAGAAATAATTGACTATACTTTTTTTAATAAATTAATTAACGAATTCTCATATACATAACACCAATGTCCGAAAAGTTCAAACTCGACGACAAAAGAAATGTTAATTAAAAAATGAAGATAAAAATAATGACAGTAATCGAAATCGTTGTACTTTCAAAGGTTGTGAAAAAAAAAAAAAATAATAAAATAAAAAAAAAGAAAGAAAAAAAAAAGGAAAGGAAAAAATAAAGTCCTTTAACGATTTACGATTGTAAGCATTACGGTTTACTTGTGTTTCTTGGTATCGCGGTATCGCTAAAGTCCTTCGGAAATCGATTTAACGCGTCAGAACTGTGAGATTCTTCAGCTTTGATGAATCTCGTCTCGATGGCAACATGACCCGTAAACACCCACTGGCAAGCCTTAATATAGCTAGAAACGTATCCGCGTATATATAAACGAATAAAACCTATACATACATAAATATAAATACGTACTTTATAAAAATAGATGCATATACATACAAAAATACATGCGTACAAAAATACAATGTATATATATATATATATACATATATATATATATATGTTATGTTGATGTGTTTATAGGAGAGTTCAATAGAAAAGCTCGATGAATAGGACGGCGTGGCACTTTTTCTCCGGAGATGATTTCTCCTTAACAACACGCATTACGAAACGAAATTGACCATCCGTTAGAAGAAAACGAACAATTCTTCTTATTTCTCACTATTTTTCTGTCAGTCATTCTTTTTCTCTCTCTCTATCTCTGTTTCTTCCTATCTTTCTTCTTCTCTCTCTATCACTGTTTCTTTCTCTTTTTCTTCCTCTGTCTCTATCACAGTTTCTTTCTCTTTTTCTTCCTCTGTCTCTATCACAGTTTCTTTCTCTTTTTCTTCTTCTGTCTTTATCACAGTTTCTTTCTCTCTCATTCTCTCTCTCTCTCTTTCTTTCTCTATCTCTGTTTCTTTTTCTCTTTCATTCTTTTGCTCTTTTTCTTTTTCTCTTTCTCTCTTTCTTCTCTCTCTCTCTCTCTCTCTCTTTCTTCGTCTCTTTCTCTCTTCCTCTTTCTCTTTCGTTCTCTTTCTTTCATTCTCTTTCTCACTTTCTTTTTCTCTTTCTTTCTTTCTCTTTCTCTTTTCTTTCTCTCTCTCTCTCTTTCTCCCTTCCTTTCACCCTTCCTTTCTACCTACCTTCCTTTCTACCTACCCTTTTCTTTTTTTCTCTTTCTTTCTTTCTTTCTTTCTCTCTTTTGTTCTCTTTCTCTTTCTTTCTCTCTTTTTTTCTCTCTTCCGTTCTCTTTTTCCTTTCTTTTTTCTCTTTCTCTCTTTCGTTCTCTTTCTTTCTTTCTCTCTTTCGTTCTCTTTCTTTCTTTCTCTCTTTCGTTCTCTTTCTTTCTTTCTCTCTTTCGTTCTCTTTCTTTCTTTCTCTCTTTCGTTCTCTTTCTCTTTACTTTTTTTCTCTTTCTTTCTCCCTTCTTTTTTCTCTTTCGTTCTCTGTCTCTCTTTCTTTCTCTCTCTCCTTCGTTCTCTTTCTCTTTTCTTTTTTTTCTTTCTCTCTCTTTCACGTCCTTCTTCTCTTTCGTTCTCTTTCTTTCTTTTTCTCTTTCGTTCTCTTTCTTTCTTTTTCTCTTTCGTTCTCTTTCTCTTTTCTTTTTTCTCTTTCTCTCTCTCTCTCTCTCTCTCGTCCTTTTTCTCTTCCTTTCTTCCTTCTTCTCTTTCTCTCTACCTTCCTTTCTACCTACCTTCCTTTCTACCTTCCTTTCTACCTACCTTCCTTTCTACCTACCTTCCTTCTCTTCACCTCTCCTTTTTCTCTTCCTTCCTTCCTTTCTCCTCTCCTATTTCTCTTTCTTCCTTCCATTCTCCTCTCCTTTCTCCTTTTTCTCTTTCTTCCTTCCTCTCTCCTCTCCTTTTGTCTTTCATCCTTCCTTTCTTTCTTCCTTCCTTTCTTTCTGCCTTCCTTTCTTTCTGCCTTCCTTTCTTCCGTCCTTCCATTCTTCCGTCCTTCCATTCTTCCTTCCTTCCTTTCTTCCTTTTTCTCTTCCCTCCTCCTTTCCTTCCTTTCTTCCTTCCTATTCCTCTTTCTTTCTTTCTCTCTGTCGGTCTCTTTATCTCTGTCGGTCTCTTTCTCTCTATCGGGTCTCTTTCTCTCTATCGGGTCTCTTTCTCTCTATCGGGTCTCTTTCTCTCTATCGGTCCTCTTTCTCTTTCTCTCTTTCTCTCTATCTATCTCTGTTTCTTTGTCTCTTTCCATACACTTTTGCTTTTTTCAAATCCCTTTCAAGTAATCCCCTGTGTCTCGCCTCATATCTTTGATGCGTGCCACGCCGATTTAACTGCTCTGTTAACACCAAAGTCTACCACACTACTTTTTATTTCTACACTACACTACACTACTACACGACCATCTATTATTCTACACTATTACTACTATTTTTTATTACTACACTAGTACTACTATCTATTATTACTACACACTACTACTGTCATTAGTACATTTATACTACTTTTTATTATTACTATAATACTAACACCATTTCTTATTATTAGATTACTACACTATTACTACACTACTGCTACTACTACACTACTACTAACACCATTATTGTTATTATTATAAGTACTACCTACTTCTACCACTATTGCTACTAGACTACTATCTACTTCTACCACTATTGCTACTATTACTATTACCACTATGTACTACATGTTGCTAGTTCTCAATCTTTTTTTGGGGTCAGATTTTCTGTGAAAATCACGGATCAATATTATTTTGTAGTAAAGAAAATTTAACTACGAAAATATTCTGATTTTCTTGATGATAATAATATTGTTTTAAATTCCTTTAGTTATGTAGGTTTGGTTGGCTTTTAAATAATAACATTCTGTTTTATTACTTTTAATAGGATTATTGTCGGAAATTATAATGACAGATATATATATATATCTCGAGATATTCTTAAAAAAATTTTTTTCTATAATTAAAATAAATAGTAATGGTAGAATTATTAATAGATATCCGTCAGAAGGTTGTTTTACGAGAAGAATACACAGTTGTAATTTGTATCGTTCTCTCTTCGATATTTTTGTTTTAATGTTAATAGCAAAAAATAATTGATGAATTTAATATTTGATTATCGCAAATTGAAATTATTTGTATTTTATGTATTTCCAGAATTTTTCGGTATTAGAATTATCTGTAAATGATCGGTTAATTAGAACGATAGTTGGCATTAGTAGAAGTTCTTGCTATGGCAAATCATTAGAATATATTCCACGAGATTTAACGGAATTATGAACGAATTCTCGCGTAGATATATATGCATATATCTGTCATAAAACTATGATTTTTTTCTGTTATCAATATTTAAAGTCACTTAAAAAAATCGCAGATAATATTAAATCCGTGTCCACTTTTTCATTTAAATCTTTGACACATAAATCTTTTTTCTTGGTTTTTTTCTTTTTTTCATTTTTTTGTACTTTTTTATATTTTTCTGTTTTTTTTTCAATTTTCTTTTTTCTCTAAGAAAAAACGAAAAATCAAAATTCTTCATTAAACATCGATAAATATTAATAATAATAATAATAATTATGTGTCAGACATCATATAAATATACTAATAGATTTATAGATTAGACTAATATAATCGAATTTTCTTCGTATAATTGAAGATATACATATATATATATAGATATAAAATAAAAAAATGAAGCTGTCCTAAAAAACATTTTCTTAGAAAAGTTCTCTAAGACAATAGAGAAACATATTGACATATATATATATATATATAAAAGTAGAAAAAAGTATAAAAATAAAGGAAATTGACAAAAAAAAGAATAAAAATGAAAATTGAAAAAAAAAAGGATAAAATTAAAGAAAATTAAAAAAAAAAGAATAAAATTAAGGAAAATTGAAAAAAAAGAATAAAAATAAAGAAAATCGAAAAACAGTGTAAAATAAAGGAAATTGAAAAAAAAAGAGTAAAATAAGGAAAATTGAAAAAAAAGAGAATAAAACTAAAGAAAATTGACAAAAAAAGAATAAAAATGAAAATTGACAAAAAAAAGAATAAAAACAAAGAAAATTGACAAAAAAAGAATAAAAATGAAAATTGAAAAAAAAAAGGATAAACTTAAAGAAAATTGAAAAAAAGGAGAATGAAAATAAAGAAAATTGACAAAAAAAGAATAAAAATAAAGAAAATTGACAAAAAAAGAATAAAAATGAAGAAAATTGACAAAAAAAGAATAAAAATAAAGAAAATTGACAAAAAAAGAATAAAAATGAAAATTGAAAAAAAAAAAGGAAAGGACAAAATTAAAGAAAATTGAAAACGGAGCGAGAAAGACAAAAAGATAAGGAGATAGAAAGAATTCGTGAAAAAGGATAATGAGAGAAAAAAAAAGAAAAAAGAAGATGGATAGAAATAATAGAAAGAGATAGAGAAATGGATAGATAGAGACAAACAAGAAATGAATTTTTTAAGATCATTTAAAAGATTTTAGATGACCTAAAAATCTTTCTTGTATATTTCTCCGTTAAAAATAATCATTAGTACGAGTCTCTTTAATTCCATTAATTTTTTCCCGATCGTTCAATTCCAAAATCTTTCTCTTCTTATATTTCTTTCTTCTCAATTATCATTAAAAGAAGAAAAAAAAGAAGAAAAAAAAAAGAAAAAAAGAAAGGAAAAAAAAAAGTCAGAGATATCATCGAAAGACGGATAGAATTTCTTTCTTAACGTTCAACATAATTATACAATAAAGTTACTTTAAACATTTGAACATATAATGTATCTAGACTCTTCGAAATTAATTTCTAAGTTTTAATCAAAGTTTGCTAGAGAAAGAAGAAAGAAAAAAGGTAAAGAAAGAAAAAGGATTGAACGAGTGAGTTAAGGAATGAATAAGAGACGGGAAGAAAATCTATGTGGTATAAAAAAATCGCATGTCTGACACATTCTTATTCTTATTATTATTATTATTATTAATATTAAAATGAAGATTAATATTCTTGTTGTGACATTGTCCTCATAGTCCTCATCGTAGTCCTTGTCGTCACTGTCGTAGTTGTTGTAATTATTAATCTTCCTTCTTCTCTTTAATATTCAAACTATGGATCAGAAGTTCGGATGATGAAGTACCATCTCGTGATCGAAGAAAATTTATTACTAAGTTATATAAGTAGAATTAATGTGCATGTACATATAGATGTTCGAACGTATATATCAAAATATGTATGTAGAACTTTGCAGAAGAAAAAAATTTCAAAGCATTGAAAGCGATTAGCGAATCCAGGTAGACGTGAGTATTTTTAATCTTCGTCTTGTATTTTAAGATATTAGCATCGATTAATAAAAGGAAAAAAAAAAAAAAAACAAAGATAGGATCGATGGATAAACGGATAATCGGGAAAAGTAAGACGGAAGGGGAAGAAAAAATTATCTGAGACTTAACATCACTATTGGATACGAAATACCCGTAACATAATTACATCGACTCGATTAATTCAATTTTTGATCAAGGCTTTACCGATTTGATTTCGTTTTTTTTTTTATTATTATTGAGATTGCGATATCTATTTTCTTTTTTTATTATTATTTCCTTTTTGCATCGATTCCATTCCTAACTTGAAACTAACTTCATACAGTATCTATCGCGAAAAGAAAAGGTTAAAGTTATCGAGGTTATTCGATAGCAACGAAAGATCGTAGTCATCGTCAACGTCGGTAAAAAAAAGCTATTTTCTTTGAAATTATTGATCGAAAATTTTTTCTATTAATTAAATGCATATAACCCTATCTCAAATTAGATTTATATATATATATATACACGAACGTATAGAAAAAAGTATATCTTATATATTTGTTAACTAATACTTACGTAACGTAATTTCGATCGACGCGACAGAAAACTTATTTATAGAGAATCAAGTCATTCGAACATAAAGATTTTTTTCTATCAACTTACATTTTCTTCTTCTTTGTTCTTTTTTCTTTTGTCGGGATTTCTTCTTCTTGTCTGTAACTTGGTTATCGGGCCGCGTAACTATCTATCAAGTTTCTCCGAATAGCTATTCGAAGGGATTGAGGCGTCATCTGTAGTATTATTTCAAAGATTACGAGCTTATGGAGTGCAATGCGCATAGGGAGGAATCGATCGAGCCGATGTAATATCGCGAAAAATTTCCATTTTAAAACACGTAAAAAAAGAACGGGAAATGCAGCAACGCGTTTTAATGATTATCGAAGATTATTTATGAATAGTTTTCGATCAGGTATAAAGTCATCGGGAAAAAGGAAGATACATAGAGAGAGAGAAGGGGAAGAGAGGGGGGGATGTGGGCGGAAGGGAGGGAGGGAGGGGGGGAGGTAGAGGGAGGGGGAACAGAGAGAGAGAAAAAAACGGGCAAAGGAGGACACGGAGATATCGAACGGGAAATAAAGAAGAATGAAGACATGGAGGAAACAAGAGGACGAGGGGAAAAAGAAGATAGAGATAAACACGGAGAAATAGGAAGGAAATGGGAAAAGCTAGAAGTACAAGGTAGAAAGAGGAAAGAGAAACGAAACGTACGATTTTCACGGATTTTTCCCGATACGAATGCACGCGTAAATCAAATCTCTCAGAGGTGGAATCTCACTCGGTGGTCGATTCATTTTATGAATATTGAATTATCTTTTATTTTCAACTTTTCACCAAATATGTTGTCATTATGTCCAATGATGACACATCAGCAAAAATATTCAGAAAGAAAAAGGAAATCTAATTCATCATTCGTTCAGTTAATTAGAAACTGCAAAACACACTCCAGAATATTCATTAATAATTATTATGAATGAGTGTTAATAAGTTTCTTAATACGAATGACGCACACGACCAACCATATAGGGGAAATAATATTCCCTTCACAGTGCGGAGATGACGTTCAATCTAATTTAATATGATCGACCAATGGAAACACCCGAGTTTGATTCAATGGACCAATGAGAGAATAGATGTAATTTAACGTTGTTGCAGATTATATTTGAAGATATCATTGGCCTACTTCAACCAATAGGAAACAGATATGACGTCAAAGTGCGTCCATTGGTGACGCATTATAAAATTATATCTGACCTATATACAAATTGTTGGAGCTAATTTTGCAGTCTGATTCAATAAATTAATTCCATATAATATGGAACAGGTCGAAAATAACAAATATATTTAATCTTGAGAGAAATCAAGAATGCATCCATTGTAATTGGATAATATTAACGATGCCGAAATGTGCGTATGGAAGAGTAATAAAAAGGAAAAAAAGGGAAAAAGCAGAGAAAAATGGAGGATGACAAGAGAGATAAAGAGGGACAACCAGATAGACAGACAGAGAGAGAGACAGATAGAGGGAGGGGCAGAGAGAGAAGGAAAAAAAGATGGCTGCAGATACAAGACGAAACAGGAAATGTAATTTTTACAGATTTTTGTTACTGCAAATACATGCAAAAATCAAATCTCTTGTCAGCTAAATCTCACTTTTTGGATGATTTATCCTGCAAATATCCGATTTACTGCTGTTTTTTTTAATCCTCCCTATATGGGAGATTTTATCACCAAATCTTCCGCCATTTTGTTCGATGTTACACGCCCTATGTTCACCAAACAAAAAATCAATTGCATTTGGTTCAATCAATCGGACATTTTACAAGAAACATTGCGAGATTGTAATGTTAGTAATTTTATTTAATTATTACTGCAAATCAATCAATGCAAAGTTATTAACTCTTGATACGAATGACGCACGGGCATCGAGATATATATCGAAAATAATATTCCCATTGCAGGAATGACGTTGCAATCTAATCTACGATCGACCAATAGAAATATCAGAATTTGACGCAACGAGCCAATGACAAAATAAATGTAATACAACGTTATTGTAGATTACATCGAAAGATATTATTGGTCCATATAATATTCCACTTCAACCAATAGGAAATATATATGATTTCGAAATAGATGCATCCGCAATACGTTATAAAATTATATTTGACCTACATACAAAATGTTGGACTTCATTTTCTCGTTATTACTCAATACATTAATTCCATATAACATGCAACAGATCGAAAATAACGAGTAAATTTAATTTTGAGAGATACATAGTGCATTCGTTATAATTAAAAATACCTTGTACATGCATATGAGATAAAAGGGAAGAGAGATGCGAGAAAAAAGAAGAACATTAAGAAGAAGAAGGAAGAATAATAGCTCAACAACTTACGAGGCTTTTCACAAATTCGGATGACACATCACATTATCGCTGTTCGACATTCTTGAAGAGGTTAAGGATATCACATCGAATTTGGAAAAAACATATATAAAAACAAAGAAAACAAAATGGAAAATCAACGGAGAATACAAGGAAGTGAACAAATTTTCCGGAAACATGCAGAGGGATCACTTTAAACCAAAATGCGAACAAAAGAATTACGAGGAAGCATACTTGAGGAGCGTAGCCGACTATTCTAGAACGTCAGAGGGATGGTCGGGCTCTGGTTGAGGAGGGGGAGACAGAACGGGGAAAAGAGAGAGAGAAAAAGCCAGAGAAAAGGAAAAAGGAAGGCAAAAGCAGAAAGCAAAAATGAAAGACAGACAAGAAGAAAAAAAGAAAACGGAAAAGAAAATTAAAACCATAATGATATATAAAATAATTCGTCTCTTTTCTACCATTATTTGAAAAATCTAATAATTTGAAAAAAATTACAAGACATTTAAAAAATTTGATAACTTACGTATATTTTCGCTGCTCAGGATGGCACGGCAAGAAAAAAGAGGTTGGAAATGTTGCAGATCAAAGGAAGCTTTCTAAAAATGGTCGTTCCGGGAAAAGGAAATGGAGTGTACTACTGATGAGGAAGGAAGGTGTGTATCCTTCGGAGGAATTCTCACAAGTGAGAATTGATCGCGGTGCTGCAACGGTTTGACCCGACACTCACGACGATCGCATCCGTAATACAGAACCGAATAATAGAACAATTTTCTGGAGCTTTCTTTCTCCCTCTTTGACAAAAGGGTGGTAACTTTCGAGAAGCGTCTGACGCTCACTCTCGGCTCGCCCTCTCGCATCTCTCTCTCACTCGTTTTCCCTCTCCCATCTACTCTCTCTCTCTCTCGTTTTCCCTCTCTCACTTACCCTCTCTCTCTCTCTATTACGCACAAGGAACCAAAGAGCTTTATAGATTTTTTCCGGGCGCATTTGTGCGCACAAATTTTACGAAAAACGTATTGCGTCATATGTTAAAGAAAAATAATAAACAAAATTAATTCTTATTTAATAAATCGTAAAAATGAGCTATTTGCAATAATAAATTTAATCGTAATAGTGAACTAGTAATAGTGAACTAATCGTAATAGTGAACTGGTCGTAATAATGAACTAATCCTAGCAATGAACTAATCCGGGCAGTGTATTGATCGCAATAATGAACTATTCGAAATAATGGACTAGTCGTAAAAATGGACTAATCCTAAAAATAAACCAGTAAAAATAAACGAATCGTAAAAATAAACATCGTATATTATATATGTGTGCATTTTATATCTATTGGGGAATATTTCGAAAGAATTAGACATATGTTTATTACAAAAATTTTATTAAACATTTATTAGAAAATTAATCAATAAGGTACGTACGTCATACGTACTCTGACGTCAAGGTATGTACACATTCGTTCATGCGTCCTTTATTTTTTTCATTGAATCTCATCAACCATATGTACACATTTGTTTATTAAAATTTGTGATATACGATATTTTAATTAGAATTCGATGAAATTCGTTGCAACGGAATAAATATGAAAAATCGAGT
Organism: Vespula pensylvanica; assembly: GCF_014466175.1. Lineage (NCBI taxonomy): Eukaryota > Metazoa > Arthropoda > Insecta > Hymenoptera > Vespidae > Vespula > Vespula pensylvanica. The sequence goes on from NC_057696.1 coordinate 1,900,555, forward strand.
ATGCGAAACGATCAATACATAATCTTGAAATTACATGTTATATTTACATAAACGATATAAGCATCTTTGCTTTAACAAAATGAACCATCGTTGAAGAATGCAATACGTCTATTATATTACAATATTAATATATACAAGTTTCTGCGTAGGAATATATGTACATTTTTTTAATCTAAAAGAAAATTATTACAATTTCCGAGTATTACAAATCGGTCGATTTAACACGCAAACTACATCCTTACATTACTATGTTATTCTATTATGCTATATATAAATAATACATCTTATATTACTTAACTTATAACTTATAATATTCTTAACATAAAAAGAACATATGGTCGATTACGACATTACTGATTCATTATAAAATATTTGATTTATGCATGATTTACTTAAGATAAAACTCCATATTCAATACAATCCATAAGATACAAAAAATATATAAATATAAAAAAGTAAAAAAGTTTCTGGTAACAACAAAGCTTTTAAGAATGACAAGGATATAACATATATACACGAAATTTTTCCAATTATAAATATTAACCTAACTTTTTTGATTATTAATAATATATAAAATACCCGTATATATAAAGGCACATATAAATGAAAACGAACGAAACGATATGAAGCAAACGATAATGACGATAACAAATAACGAAACGTTGCGCAACATTATGATAGAAGTCAAGTTCTCGAGGAAGTCAAAGCAATGTTACAATTAAATCTTGAAAAAAAGTTATAAGAAGGTAGAAAAAAGAAGAAGAAAAAAGAAAAAGAACTACTCGTCCGTCTATTCGCTGTCAATTAACAAAAGCAAGTACCATATAAGACAAAGAAGGAGAAAAAGAAGAAGAGAGAGAGAGAAAAGAAAGGTGATAATTTTCTCTCTCTCTCTGGTAGCGACTAGACGAACGAGTACAGAAAGCTTTTCTTTTCGTTGCTAGAAACCAGTTGCGTGCTGTTCTTCTCTGGGTTTACTCCAAAACTATTACATTTCCACCATCACTTTCAACCCTTCCTTGTCCCTCATCGTCCTTTGTTTCTTGATGTTGAACGTTCATGCTTTTGCCGTATCTGTTACTGCCAATTAACAGGAAACGACAGCTATCGAAGCGAGTATGAACAAAGTTCTTTCTCTCTTTATCACAAAATTCGATTCCTTCGACACGTAGTCCTATAAGGTCTTTTAAGGTCCCACCATAGTTCCACCATAAATGAAATTCCGTCGATTCTCTTCCTTTCTTTCTCTCGTTCCACTCATCGTTGAATTTCCAACGTTTATTTTCCTTTAACATGTTTCTTTCTCTTTTGAACGATAATCGAAATACTTTCTGTAATGTACATATGTACGTATGTACGTATGTAAAAACTTTCATTGCTGACCAATAGGAATTCTAGAAAAGTTCTGCAAAAAGAAAGAACTCAACATATGTAGTTACTTATTTACTCACTTATACTATCTACCACTATGACTACCAATTCGTCGAAAGTATATTTACGGGTTTTATAAAACGTGAGAACGACTAGCGAACATTTTTCATTCAAAACGAACAAATGTACCTTCGGTATTTTCTTTTTCTTTTACGTACTTAAGTATTTATCACACATACACACATATCTATATACATTACACGCACATATCTATGTACATCATACACACACATCTATACGCATCATACACATACATATACACACGTACATCTATACTTTTTTACGCCATGTAGACGTATTTTTTGTTTTCGCTAAGTCGAGAATTATCGAGATAATTTGATACGAAGGAATTACATCGTTTAGTACGTAATAGGAACAATCATGCATGTAACAACAATCATGCGTATTCTTTTCAATTCCATCCTTTTCTTTCTTTCTTATCTATTTCTTTGATGTTTCTTAAAAACAAATATAATCACGCACCCGTACAATTTTGAATTGAAGATCAGGTCGTATGAAATACGTTTGTTAATATCGTTCCTCACAAAATTGACGTGATCGTTTTTGATTACCAATCGCAAATAATTTTCATTTCTTTTAATTTTCATTAATTTGTGATTTCAATAATCGTCCAATTTAATAACAGATCAATATGTTCCGTTGTTTAACTTCTATTATCCATTATTCATATTTGTTATTTTCCTTATTGTTACATATTATCCACATATATACACATTATCACGTTTTTAATATGTAGTCGCACAATCAATAAATTCAATTAATAATAAAATAATTATCATTTTCTCAATTCGGAATAGCTTTTAAAACTATGAAGTAAAATAAAACTATAAAAACGTTTACGTTTACGATTCGAACCAACTAGTTTTTTCGATTCATAGATCGTTAATTTTATTATTTTTATCGCATTATTCTTTTTTTTATAATCAGCGTTCTGTTTCGGTCGCATTTAGTAATTAAAGAAAATAGAGAGATAAATCAACGGAACACATAGATAACTTCTTTCATTATTTTCCATAAGAAACTAATCAAAGAGAGAAAGAAAAAACTAGAAGGAAAGAAATCATCGATCGATCGAAAACAAGAATATCGCGAATGATTCGATCGATAAATTAAAACCCTTCTTGTTTCATCTTCTCTTCGCTTATCGAGAATTCATTTCAATAACTTTTTCAATTAGATCGAATTCGAATAAATGCCATAGTGAAACCATGAAGTGTCGTCAGACAAGAGTTGACTTTTTTATTAAGTACATTTTTTAAGAATTTCAATATGTTATAGTAATAGTCTTTGAAGGAATTGTTACTTCAAGAAAAAGGATAGAAATTTTCCAAAGGAAATAAATCTTCTCCTTTTTCTTTTTTTCTTTTTATAGAATTTACACCAAAATTAATTGAATTTATTCTTACTATTACTTTTACTAAGTTTGATTTAATTGAAAATGTTGGCATCTTCATAATGCTCCTTTGATCATTTATATAATCTTAACATTACATATCGGCTCATTTTATTTTTATCCATTTATTTATCTATTTTCGTCTAGATGTATACATACAATTCCTATAAATACAATAGATATATTTATACGATTTAAATATACATTTCAACATCGATCTTACAAGAAACTTTTGTCGCAATTCGATCTAATTTTACAACATTGAATTTGAATATTATATTCCTTATCGATCGGTTATATTTACATACTTCTTATTAATGAATACAACTATATATATATATTTTCTCTTTGTGCGTACGCACGTTGTGCGTGATTATGATACTTTATGTACATGGTTCTTTATGTACATGCTACTTTACATACATGGTACTTTATACATGGTACTTTACATACATGGTACTTATATATACGGTACTTTTCGTTGGAAATCAGAAAACAGAGACATGAAGTTCGGAGAGATTCAAATGTGGAAAGTGGCGTAAACATTGTTAATGTCAATCAATTTTGTCCTCGATACAGTCATTCTCATTCTCTTTGTCCACCTTTGGAAGTTTTGGAAGTGATGAACGGAAGGAAGAGAAAATGCATTCTTGGAAGGCTTTGTAGAAGCAAAAGGATAATACGATTCGAAATGTCGCGCCAAAGCGACAGGTGTGTACGATAAGAAGAAAAAGAAAAACAGAAAAGAAAAAAAGAAAAAGACAAAAAGACAAAAAAAACAAGACAAAAAAATGAACAAAGAAAAATGAAAAAGGAAAAAGGAAAAAAACAGAAAACATACAAAACGGACAAAAAAGAGGAAAAAAGAAAAATCCAAAAAAAGAGCAAAAGACACAAATCCAAAAAAAGAGTAAAAGACAA
>NC_057696.1:1904420-1910267 GCF_014466175.1 Vespula pensylvanica
AAGAGCAAAAGACAAAAATCCAAAAAAAGAGCAAAAGACGAAAACCCAAAAAAATAGGAAAAGACAAAACGCCAAAAAAAGAGAAAAAGATTAAAACCCAAAAAAATAGAAAAAGACAAAAACCCAAAAAAATAGCAAAAGACAAAAATCCAAAAAAAGAGCAAAAGACAAAAATCCAAAAAAAGAGCAAAAGACAAAAATCCAAAAAAAGAGCAAAAGACAAAAATCCAAAAAAAGAGAGAAGGACAAAAAGCCAAGAAAATAAATAAAGACAAAACGGACAAAAAAAGAAAAAGGCACAAAGCCAAGAAAATAGGAAAAGACAAAACAGACAAACAAAGAGAAAAAAGACAAGAATCCAAAAAGAGAGAAAGACAGAAATCCAAAACAAGAGAAAGAAACAACAAGCCAAAAACATAGAAAAAGACGAAACGGACAAGAAAAGAGAAAAAAGACAAGAATCCAAAAAAAGAGAAAAAGACAACAAGCCAAAAACATAGAAACAGAAGAAACGGACAAGAAAAGAGAAAAAAGACAAGAATCCAAAAAAAGAGAAAAAGACAACAAGCTAAAAACATAGAAACAGACGAAACGGACAAGAAAAGAGAAAAAAGACAAGAATCCAAAAAAAGAGGAAAAGTCAACAAGCCGAAAACATAGAAACAGACGAAACGGACAAGAAAAGAGAAAAAAGACAAGCATCCAAAAAAAGAGGAAAAGACAACAAGCCAAACAAAGAGAAAAAGACAAAAATCCACAAAAAGAGAAAAGAACAGAAAGCTAAGAAAATAGAAAAAGACAAAACGGACAAAAAAAGATAAAAAGATATAAAGCCAAGAAAATAAAAAAAGACAAAACGGATAAAAAAAGAGAACAGAAGAAAAATCCAAAAAAAGAGCAAAAGACAAAAATTCAAAAAAAGAGCAAAAGATAAAAAGCCAAAAAAATAGAAACAGAGAAAACGGACAAAAAAAGAGAAAAAAGACAAGAATCCAAAGAAGGAGAAAAAGACAAAAAGCCAAGAAAATAGAAAAAGACAAAAATCCAAAAAAAAGAGAAAAAGACAAAAATCCAAAAAAAGAGAAAAAGACAAAAATCCAAAAAAAGAGAAAAGGACAAAAAGCTAAGAAAATAGAAAAAGACAAAACGGACAAAAGAAGAGAAAAAGACGAAAAGCCAAGAAAATAAGAAAAGACAAAAATCCAAAAAAAGAGAAAAAGACAAAAATCCAAAAAAAGAGCAAAAGACAAAGAGCCAAAAAAATAGAAAAAGACAAAACGGACAAAAAAAGAGAAAAAAGACAAGAATCCAAAGAAAGAGAAAAAGACAAAAAGCCAAGAAAATAGGAAATGACAAAAATCCAAAAAAAGAGAAAAAGTCGAAAATCCAAAAAAAGAGAAAAAGACAAAAATCCAAAAAAAAAGAGAAAAAGACAAAAACCCAAAAAAATAGAAAAAGACAAAACGGACAAAAAAAGAGAAAAAACACAAGACGGTCAAAATAAGACTAAAAGACAAAAAGCCAAAAAAAATAGAAAAAGACAAAAATCCAAAAAAAGAGAAAAGGACAAAAAGCCAAGATAATAGAAAAAGACAAAACGGACAAGCAAGAGAAAAAGACAAAAAGCCAAGAAAATAGGAAACGACAAAACGGACCAAAAAAGAGAAAAAAGACAAGAATTCAAAAAGAGAGAAAGACAGAAATCCAAAACAAGAGAAAGAGACAATAATCCAAAAAAAAAGTGTAAAAGACAAAAATCCAAAAAAAGAGAAAAAGACAAAAATCCAAAAAAAGAGAAAAAGACAAAAAGCCAAAAAAATAACAAAGGACAAAACGGACAAAAGAAGAGAAAAAACACAAAACGGTCATAATAAGAGAATAAGACAAAAAGCCAAAAAAAGAGAAAAAGACAAAAATCCAAAAAAAGAGAAAAGGACAAAAATCCAAAAAAAGAGAAAAAGACAAAGCGGACAAAAAAAGAGAAAAAGCCAAGGAAATAGGAAAAGACAAAATGGACAAAAAAAAGAGAAAAAAAGACAAAAATCCAAAAAAAGAGCAAAAGACAAAAAACCAAAAAAATAGAAAAAGGCAAAACGGACAAAAAAAGAGAAAAAAGATAAGAATCCAAAGAAAGAGAAACAGACAAAAAGCCAAAAAAAGAGGAAAAGACAAAAATCCAAAAAAAGAGAAAAAGACAAAAATCCAAAAAAAGAGAAAAAGACAAAAAGCCAAAAAAATAGAAAAAGACAAAACGGACAAAAAAAGAGAAAAAGACAAAAATCCAAAAAAAGAGAAAAGGACAAAAAGCCAAGAAAATAGAAAAAGACAAAACGGACAAGAAAAGAGAAAAAAGAAAAATTCAAAAAGAGGGAAAGACAGAAATCCAAAAAAAGAGAAAAAGACAAAAAGCCAAAAAAAAGAGAAAAAGACAAAACGGACAAAAAAAGAGAAAAAACTTTGAACGATGATAAACGAATGAATATCAAATAAAATAAAGACAAAACTAAGAAAAGGAAATAATACAAATAATTAAGAATACTATCAATATATACATGTGTGTTGTGTATGTATATATATATGTAATATGCGTATCACAGTAATTGGTAACATGAGAGAATATACATTACGTAATTGTTCAAAACACGTCATTATTGACGCGATTATATGATCATTAGGAAATAGTGTCACGCATAGTCTAATAAGATTACATAGATGCATTTGCGTATATTACAATCTATAGTAATTAAATGAGATTTATATGTCTATACTATGAAACTGACAAGCATAAGTTCCTGACAAATATTCAGCACGGTTCGATATATATATATAAGCTACATAATATTATAATTATTCATTTTTAAAAAAGTTAGTAACTAACGTAACAAAAAAGCAATTTCATAAAAAAATAAAATTTAAAATATTCTAAATATCACATATTCTAAATATCACACATATCAAACAGAAGTCAATTAATTGAGAAGTACAAATTAAAATATTGTAACATTATAATTATATTTTTTTAAAAAGTATCATCATCATCATTATCCTTGTAAATAATAATAATAATAATAATAATGATGATGATGATACAAACGAAACTGAATATAAAAATAATGGAAATAATAATAACAATAACAACAATTATTCTAATACTTTTTGATATAAAAAAACGAAACTCGATGCTTCAAATAAGTATACTTGTCATTGATATGAGAAGTGTATTTATTTGAAGCGTTTAGTTTCGTTTTTTCATATCATAAAGTATTAGAATATTTGTCGTTATTGTTATTATTATTTCCATTATCTTCATTTTCAGTTTCATTTACATCTGCATCTCCATTATCATTGTCGTTATCTTTATTATTCATAATAACGATAACAACAATGATAAGGGCGATACAGATGTAGATGAAAATGAAGATGAAGGTCAAGATGAAGATGAAAATGAAAATGAAGATGAAGAAAATTATAATAATAATAGCAACAATTGTTCTAATTTTTCTATTTCGTTTTTTTATATTACAAAGTATTAGAATAATTGCTGTTATTATTATTTTCATTTTCCTCATCTTCATTATCATTTTCATCTTCATCTTGACCTTCATTATCATTATCGTTATTATTCTGATAAATGATAATAATAACGATAATGATAAGGAAAATGAAGATGAAGAAGAAAATAATAATTCTTCTACACCTTCATTTTCATTTTCATTTTCATCTATATCTTCACCGTCATTATCGTTATTATTCTTATAAATAATAATAATAACGATAATGACGATGAAAATGAAGATGAAGAAGATAATAATAAATCTTCTTCACCTTCATTTTCATTTTCATCTTCATCGTCATTATCATTATTATGATTATAAAAAGTAATAATAATGATAGTGACGATGAATATGAAGGTGAAGATAATAATTCTTCATCTTCATTTTCATCATCGTCATCATTATTATTCTCATAATAATAATGCTATTATTACGGGCAAGTTTATACACATATGTACATATAAATATTCCAATGAAAAAATTTTTATATTTATATTTATCTACCTCCTACTGATAGTTTTTTCTACTTTTCTACTTTTATACTTTTATACTTTTATACTTTTATACTTTTATACTTTTATACCTTTATACTTTTATACACGTGTATATCTCTGATTTTGTATTTTTACACGTCCGTATAAAAATATAAAAATGAGAAATACGTGTATAAAAGTAAATAATGCTATTATTATTATGAGAATAATAAGGATGACGATCCAAAAGACGATGATGAAAATGAAAATGAAGATGAAGAAGATAATAATAATATTGGAACTATACGCTTCAAATAAATATACTTGTCATAGTATAGACATCAGTAATCAATAAGATATACATACGCATACACACATTGTATAAAATTAAAATTGTTTTTTTTTAAAATATGTAATAATCAAAAATATAAAAAAAAAATTATTGATCTTATATAAATAGTAATAACAGTAATAATAACAATAATTATAATATTTTACAAAGATAAAAAATATTAAACCAGTTAAAAAAAGTTAACCATATTACAGATAACTGCATTTGTTAAGGATGCAGTAACGATTATTCTCGTTGGTATTAGTCAATTGGATGAGATTCATAACCATTACTGCACGCGAAGGGGCAGATGGGAGAGAGTTAGCTACAGGTGGTCCCGGGCAAATCAATACGGCTCGTATATTCTCGGTGAATGTCGAGCTCTTTACCTCTCACTCTCACACACAATCTCACTCTGTCTTTATCTTTCTCTCTCATATACTCAACACTTCATGTCTCTCATATACAATAGTGGTACTATGATTCCTACATAGGATTCTGATATTGCTCGATGCTTGTCGCTTACCCGGTCAATTTTCGATGCGAGATTCAAATACGTGTGCATTCTCGTACGGGCGAGTTTATATACATATGTACATATAAATATTGTAATGAAAAAATTTTTATATTTATATTTATCAACTTTCTACTGATATTCTTTTCTACTTTTATACTTTTATACTTTTATACTTTTATACCGTCGTACTTTTATATACATCTATTTCTCTGATTTTATGCTCTTATACGTCCGTATAGAAGCATAAAAATGAGAAATAGGTGTGTACGAAAGTAAACCTCTAATGTATGTATTTAAAATCTTTAATATATATATATTAAAAGTAAATTTTTATACACATAGATAAAATACGTTTGTTTTTTTCTACTTTTATACTTCTATACATGTGTATAAATTTCTCTTTTATACATATTATTAAAATGCATATGTATCTTTTTGCTCTTATACTTTTATACGTAGTGTAAAAGTGCAAAAGCAAAAAAATAGATATGTATTTTATACATATGTATAAAAGAGAATTTTATACACATGTATAAAGTACATATGTATTCTTTTTGTTTCTATACATTTATACGTAAGTGTAAAAGTATAGAAGCAAAGAAATACATATGTAGAAAAGTTTATAAGTAAAAGAATATGTATTTTCTAATTTTACACTTGTACATATACGTATTTTTCTACTTTTCTACTGATATATTTTTCTACTTTTATACGTATATAGATATATATTTTCCTACTTTTCTACTTTTATACTTTTATACCGTCGTACTTTTATATCCATGTATATCTCTGCTTTTGTGCTTTTATACGTCCGTATAGAAGCATAAAAATGAGATATACGTGTGTATAAAAGTAAACCCCTAATGTATGTATTTAAAATCTTTAATATATATATATTGAAAGTAAATTTTTATACATATAGATAAAATACATTTGTTTTTTTCTACTTTTATACTTCTATACATGTGTATA
>NC_057696.1:1910367-1918397 GCF_014466175.1 Vespula pensylvanica
ATATATTTTTTTACTTTTATACTTTTATACACATGTATTTTTCTACTTTTATACTTTTATACATATGTTTTGTTCTACTTTTTTACTTGTTATACTTTTATACATATATATTTTTTTACTTTTTTTCTTTTATACGTTTATAGATATATATTTTTTTACTGTTTGACTTTTCTACTTTTCTACTTTTATATATATTTATTTTTCTACTTTTCTACTTTTATACTGATATATTTTTTTACTTTTTGACTTTTATACTTTTTTACTTTTATACTTTTATACATATATATTTTTCTACTTTTCTACTTTTCTACTTTTATACATATATATTTTTTCACTTTTATACCTTTAGAGATATATATTTTTGTATTTTTCTACTTGTGTGTATAAAATTGTATAAAAATTGTATAAAAGATAACTTATTTTAAAAAATATTAATGACTATTCTTTGACTATCGCGTTTAAATATCAGTAGAAAGCTATGGCGCAAATACTGTCTATTATGATATACCTGACAAAACTAATTATCATTAACATATATCGACAACTGATTATCATATTATTCAACATTTATCGACAATTATTACGTCAATATATATTCAAATAATAGCACATCTGATTATTCATCTGTACATATCTCCATACGAACATATATATATGACATATATTCAAATTGGTTTCTTTAATATTCTTTGGATTATATATCTCACATATAATTTTAGATAATGACCATATAAATATAGAACACATAGATTGACGTAAATCCAAATTGGTTTCTCTAGCATTTTATGACATATATATTACGTGTATTTAGATAATGACATATATCACTATTGAACACATATATAGATTGACATATATCCAAATTGCTTTCTTTAATACTTTTAGGATTATATCTCACACACATATATATATAGATAACAGCACATATAATTATTCAAGTTATATAAATTGACATAAATCCAAATTGATTTCTTTAACATTTATAGGATTATGTTTCACATATATACTTATATAATGGCACATGTAAATATTGAACACATATAGATTGACATAAATCTTAATATTGATTTTTCTAATATTTTTACGATTATGTCATATATATATATCTATTTATGTATATATGTAAAATTTATATGTTTATAATTGTTGAATATATTTTGATATTATGCAAATGACAGTGTAAGAAAAAAAAAAAAGTTTGAGATAATTATTAATAACTGTATTATATTTATGAAAAATATCGTTTTAAATATTAAAACTAACTTAAAATTATTTTGATTTTCGTATCTTCTGTATATAAACAAATTCCTTGCAAAAAAGTTCTAATCAGACTGATATTATATATATGTATATATGTATTATCATTGCATAATTGTTATATATATGTTAACACGAATGTATATATGTGTTACTATTATTATATGTGTTAATATGAATATATATATACTCGTTAACAGATATGTATTATTCGTTACCAGACATCTAATGGTTAATTGATATATTAGATGTACTGTTAAATTTTTTTTTTACGAACCTATCATTTGTTTCGGATATGTTAATGATAATGTATCTTTTTGTACAATCTTATGAAGATATGTATAACATGGTATCAATTTACATTGACTAATACATTCCACAACCCAATTGCTAGAAATTATTATGGCCTTGATTTCTTTGTACCAACTTGCTATAAAAGTTAACATCGCATTAATTTACTACTTCATTTAGTTTATAAAAAGAAAATTAAAGATTTAAACTTACCAATAATTTCATCCGTATGCACTCCGCTTTGTACCAATATAATTTTATACTTTTCTTTGGCAGTAATAAAGTCATCCATAGTTTGAACAATCGTAGCGCCCAATGCTTTCAATAAGTCCTATATCGAAATAGACAGAAAATTCTTGATTATATTTAGCCATTTCGAATTAGAAGAAAGTTCCGCGATAAAAAGTATATATGTTTATATACAAATAAATAAATACATATATATATGTACATATGTATATACCTCGAATTGATCTACTGTTATACTTCGGAAAGGTTCGATACAAAGAAAAGTAAATCCATTGAAAAAGTTTTCTCTATTGCGTGATCTTGGAGGAGTTGTTTTAGGAGCACAAAAGTTAAGAACTTCGTAAGGTTCTTCGTTTACTATAGTTTCTTCCTTTAAACAATCCGTGACCCAATTAAAACCAACGACGAACTTTTTATAGGCCATGCCTTGCAGAAACTTCAAAGTTTTAGTGACTGTGTTGTCGTTGTTTATACCAACAATTACGTGAGTAACCGTTGGATTAAATTTTTTCGTCCATTTGATACTTAACATTGATGACAATTGTTTGACTGAATCGACTTGATTAACCGTCAGGTTACTCCAAATGAGACATATATCTTTCAATTGATTTTGCCTGCTCGTGCTAGCCCTCGTCCTAACAGTCTCCGTATTGGAATTCGACTGTGATTCAAGAGATTTTTCATTCTCGTTTAGGGAAGAGCTCTCTCCTTCATCACGGTTATGAGCCGTTTGGTTCGTTTTAAATATCTTTTGATGACACACTTGGACCTTATTTTTATTTGTATTTGTGCTGATTTGAAATTTAGGAACTTCTGATGAGGATGACACGTTTGTCTTATTCGTCGTCACTATCTTCTCAACTTGAAAGCTTCTGCTTGATGATGGTATAGCTTTTGGTATGGTCGAACATTTTCCTACTTTAGTTATCTCACAGAGATCAACTGTGTCCATACTGTAATTATTTGTAATATAAAATATTTTTCTAATATAATAGAAATATATTTTTGTAATATAATAGAAATATATAATCAGAAAATAATTTGTAATATAAAAATACTGTAAATTATGATTCAAAATATGATTATTGTTATATATAACGAGCGTCGTTAGTAAGATAAGACTGGGAGATAATTTGTAGTTAAACTTTCTCAATTGGCAGTCAGCAACGCCAATAAAGTTGAAAATTTCTCATGATTTGACACTTTCAAAATTTCCAACGGCATCCAAAAGGGCTGATGATCTTCCGGTACAAACGAGTGACAAAAATAGATACTCCAGCTGTCAAGAGCATAATGGAGGATAAAAAAATATGGGAACTAAACAAGAGTAGTAATGATATTGATTCGAATAATAGCGGATTGTACAATAAGATGATCCAAAATGAAAATCTTGGTGGTGAGATTGAAAGCATTTGAAGCGACCAAATGAACATACCCATAACTCCCGGTCATAGTAACAATATAGACAATGAAAAATTAAAGAACAAATACTACGAAATAATAATGCTTAGCTCAGATTTGGATACTGATAGCAATTTTATAGAAATAAAAGCAAATATAAAAAGTAGTAATGATATTAATTTGATTAACGACGCTCGTTATTAAAGATTAGATATTATTTTTCTTTCTTTTTCTTTTTTTATTTTATTTTCAAATAAATAGAATAGACAGAATTCAAATTTCTCTTACTAGCTAATTTTATAACTTTTGAAGATAAATCAGAAAAGCATTTATTTCTCACAAATGTTGTTTCTTCAAATTCATTAAATTTAATTAAAAAGGGTAATTAGCGTATTAAAATATTTTATGTTACAATTTCAATTTTCTAAGAAAAAGGAGGCAATGAAATAAAAAAAAAAATACTTACGATTTTTTATCAGATTGCTGTGTTTTTTTGACTGTTTTATTGTCAGTAGGAATTTTTTCAGCATCCTGTAAAAAAAAGAACATGTAAGAAAAGGCAAAAGAGAAAAGGAAGGAAAGAAAGAAAAAAAAGAAAAGAAAAAGAAAAACTTGAAAATAGAAAACAAGCAATCTACTTTGTTAGCAAGATTCATTTCTTCTTCGAGATCGTTTGTGGATTTTGATGGTTTAATTCGTTGCGATAAACTGTTTAATTCGTCTTCTTGAGACAATGGTTTTGTATTTGTTGACTCTTCTGAAGTCATTAAATCGATAATACTAAAGAGATCTTCTTCAAGAGCATTGAGTAAAAGTTGATCTTGTGTTATGTTTAAGAAAGAATCATATTTTGTCAGTTGTTCGCAATCAGACAAGATATCTTTTTGTTTTTCCGTACTTTGGTCTTTGCCTCTATCATTCTCGTGTTCTTCTTTCTCAGATATTATCAATGTTGTCTGTTTATCTTCGGCGTTTTGTTTGTTCATGATACTATCGTTTTCAGTCGTGTGTACTTGAACATCATCTGTCGTGTTCTTAGCAGTTTTATTCTTTTCGTTGGAACTATTGAAATTTTTGATCATTGTATTATCTTCCTTGTCCATCTGTAAATTTTCTTTGGACGTATTGGCGTTTAAATTGACTTCATTGATTTGAGCGTAGGATATTGTTGATGAAGGAATTTCATGTTGATCTGTATTTAACTCTTGCGTACTGCTAACAATGTTTTTATCTGAGAAGAAATTCTTTAAAGTATCTCTTATATTGTCGACTTTGTTTGATCGATCAATCTCTTTTACGTTTTGATTTTCATTCCATGTGATCTTCTTTTCATTTGTTCTAATTGATCTCTCTTTGTCTATAATGTCATTGTTCCATTCTTCTGGTTTCTCACATTCATTTGTTGCTGTAGCAGATGTATTGGGCTTTTGCCAATCAATACTTTGCGAAGTCATTGTCATTGGTTTGTTCGACATTAATTTTTCCTTCAACTTCTGTAATTCATTTGCTCCAATGAAGTTTTGTGACATATTCAAACTATTACACCAATTATTTATGATTTCCATTATGAAATTAATGTCAGTCGAATCTTTTAAGATTGTACACTTTTCTTTTTTATCAGTTTTGACTTCTTCGTCATTTTCATTCTTTATGCTGTTTGTCTTTCTTTTCTTTATTAGACTGTTATCGAAGTCTGAATCGGAATCAATTGTTATTATTTCATTCATTATGTCTATTCTTGCTCTCTTCTTAGGCATATTTTTAGCAGACTCTAAACCGAGTTTGTTATTGCTTTTTATATTTGCCTTTATTCCTATAAAATCGTCATTAGTATCCGAGTCGGAGCTAATCGTTATTACTTCATGGTATTTGTTTTTTAATTTTGCATTGACTATAATGTTACTACGACCAGGAGGTATGGGTATGTTTTTTTTGTCGTTTCGAATGCTTTTAATATCATTATCAAGATTTTTTCTTTGGCTCATTTTATTGTACGGCTTGCTCTTATTCGAATCAACATTGTTACTACTGCTGTTTGATTCTCTTATTTTTTTATCCTCCCTTGCTCTCTTGATAGCTGGTGTATTTATTTTATCACTCGTTTGTACCGATAGATCATCCGCCCTTTTGGGTCCCGTTCGAAATTTTGAAAGTGTCAAATCATGAGAAATTTTCAACTTTATTGGCGTTGCCGACTGCCAATTGAGAAAGTTTAACTGCGTGTCATTTCCCGTAGTTATCTTTCTAACTACACCTGTCGGTTCCGAACGAATCTCACTTGTATTAATGTCTCTTGGTTCATTCGTTTCTTCAGAAATATCTTCTACATTTTTCTTCGGAGATTCGTCGGATTTAATATTTTGTTCGTTTACGATGCTGGTATTTAAAGGAATGTTTAACGAATCTTGCGTTGGTTTGTTCGGCGAACTTTCTTGTATTTCTTCCGGCAACTTTATCGGATAATTTTTGTTTTTCTCGACGATTTCATTCGAAGATTCTTTCATCGCCATCGCCATCTCTTTCTCCTTCTCCTCCTTTTCCTTCTCCTCCTCCTCCTCCTCCTCCTTCTCCACCTCCTCCTCCTTCTCCTTCTCCTCCTCCTCCTCCTCCTTCTCCTTCTTCTCGGAATCGTCATCTTTGTTCTTTGTTTCTTTATTTTCCATTGTATCCATTTTCTTTTTAATCGAACCTAACTTATAAAATTGTATCTTTCCTTTCGATTCTGACGATACTCTGCTGTACTTATGTAATGGTACGATAGACGTTTCATTCATATCAGCATCTGAAGTATTCGTCAGTTCGATAGGCTTATGATTTTTTCTCTCTTTCCCTTTGATATTGCTTTCGTTTTTATCCATGTCTAATTTCTCTGCTACGTTGCTAACGATTCCTCTATCGTTAATGGCAACACCTGGAGAAATATCTGTGGATAATGTATTTTTTTGATTCATTTCTTTCGTCGGATTATATCTGACGACCGATAATTGAGATGTGCTGGATGATACAGAAGTTTCGTTAGATGTACTAACAATCGTTGAACTTTTTCTCTTAAATATCGACTCGTAAGGTTTCATTATTTGATTTGTCAGCTCTATATTCTCGCTGATTCTTATCGGTTTATATTGTTTCATTCCAGGAGATAGTATAATTGTATTTTTAGGTAAAATATCACAACGATTTACTCTGACAGGTGCAGTTTTCTGATCACATTGTCTGATGTTGGTAATCGTTGAATTCATTGATTTGTCTATTTTTTCCATTAACAATCTCCTTGGAAGTATTTCTCGATTCGATTGAGATATACGATTTGTGTCATCATTCGTAGATATATTGACGTTATCCATATCGGTAATGTCATCTATCTGTACACGAGGCAAATTTAATGGTATTTGTGTTCCTTCTTCCAAAGAAATAATTGTATTTTGAGGAAACTTCTGCTCATATTTATTTGTTGGCTGTTTATTCCAAATAAATAGATTGTGAGTAGAAGTAGAAGGAAACACTTGATCATCGTTTGCTCGATGAACAATCACATTTTCAATCAATTCGTTTTTCTTTTCTTGACCTAACGATACAACTTGTGTTATCGTTGACGAGACCGTTGACGATATCGCTGACGATATCCTAGGTAGTTTTTTTATTACGAATAAATCGTCTAACATATTCGTTGAACTACTTGTACTTGGTAAGTCGATGTTCAATGAATTTCTTCTTACCTCTTTTATTTGTATTTTCCTTCCAACTTTAACGATCCTGTTCACAGGTTCGTTAGTTGCATTAACAGGCTCTAATTCTCTAGTTGAACTGCTTGCATCGATACTCGTAGTCGCAATGTCGTAAGGATTCTGTAAGAATGTTTCTATATCCAAAGGTGACCTTGCTCTCGCTTGGATCGCTTGGTATTGTAGTTTAAGTTGTCTAAGATCGTTCTGCATTTCTTCATAAAGAAATGGCGTTGCAATTTTCTTTCTGGTTTTTTCTTTTGCTTTAACCATACCTTGACTTTTTGTCAAGATTGAAGTTTTTTGCTTTACGTTATTTCCACTTTGTACTAAACGACTCGAGCTGGTAGTACTACTGGATGGTATTGTGGAAATATTAGATATCTGTGCAGTATTGCTCGAACTACAAGTTCTTCTACTGCTAGGATTTTCAAATTGTTCAGCGTTAGGTAAATTTTGCCCCCTATTGCTTACTCTATTTTCTTGTCGAGAGTTTGTGTTGGTCGAAGATACATTTTTTCTCCGCCACTGACGAGTAGTAATGCCGGATGTATCTTCAGTGACCACCAAACGTCTCACTTTTGTTTCATTTGTAGAGACAGTTTTCTTTGTATTATTCTTTTGTTCTCTACGTACATTGCTTCTTTCACCTTCTACGACTTGACGCGAGGTGCTTGGCTGTTCTTCCAAGGGAATAGGGGTATTTCTCTCAACGATCACTGGGGTATTTGCAATAGTTCTTCTATTTCCCCTCGTGATCGTTGCACTTGCTCTACTACGTCTTTGACGATTCGACGTAGTACAAGCTTCTCTCGTGTTTTGTGGAAATCTTGTATAAGAGAGTACTGTAACATAGGATTATAGTTATTATAATATTATAAAAATAAAAAAAAAGAACAAAAAAAATATAAAAGAAAAAATAAAAAAAAAAATAGAAATACTACTAATTAAATACTACTATAAGATCATCTTATCTTGACTCAATGATCAGATTTATATACGCTTTTTAGTATCAAAACAAATTTGATTATTTTGATTCAGTTAAAATGATGGTAAAATTAAAAAATGTATAATAACGTTTCATTCATGTCTCTAGTTCGATTATGATTC
>NC_057696.1:1918497-1935972 GCF_014466175.1 Vespula pensylvanica
AAAAGAAAATTGATTTTTTTAATTTAGTTAAAATAATGATAGAAGTAAAAGATTATAATAACCTTTCATTCATGTCTCCAGTTCAATTATGATTCCTTGAAGGAGATCATCTTATTTTGACTGAATCATCAGATTTATATACACTTCTTAGTATCAAAAAGAAAATTGATTTTTTTAATTTAGTTAAAATAATGATAGAAGTAAAAGATTCTAATAACCTTTCATTCATGTCTCCAGTTCAATTATGATTCCTTAAAGATCATCTTATTTTGACTGAATCATCAGATTTATATACACTTTTTAGTATCAAAAAGAAAATTGATTTTTTTAATTTAGTTAAAATAATGATAGAAGTAAAAGACTCTAATAACCTTTCATTCATGTCTCCAGTTCGATTATGATTCCTTGAAGGATATCGTCTTATTTCGACTGAATCATCAGATTTATATATACTTTTTAGTATCAAAAAGAAAATTGATTTTTTTAATTTAGTTAAAATAACGTTAGAATTGAAAAATGTATAATAACGTTTCACTTATGTCTCTAGTTCGATTATGATTCCTTGAAGATCATCTTATTTCGACTGAATGATCAGATTTATATATATTTTCTAGTATCAAAAAGAAAATTGATTTGTTTAATTTAGTTAAACTAATGTTAGAATTGAAAAATGTATAATAACGTTTCACTTATGTCTCTAGTTCGATTATGATTCCTTGATGGAGGTCATCTTATTTCGACTGAATGATCAGATTTATATATACTTTCTAGTATCAAAAAGAAAATTGATTTTTTTAATTTAGTTAAACTAATGTTAGAATTGAAAAATGTATAATAATGTTTCACTTATGTCTCTAGTTCGATTATGATTCCTTGATGGAGGTCATCTTATTTCGACTGAATGATCAGATTTATATACACTTTTTAATATCAAAAAAAGAATTTGATTATTTTAACGTAGTTAAAATAATGGTAGAATTAAAAAATATATAATAACGTTTCATTCATGTCTCTAGTTCGATTATGATTCCTTGAAGGAGATCATCTTATTTTGACTGAATGATCAGATTTATATACATTTGTTAGTATCAAAAAGAAATTTAATTATTTTAATTTAGTTAAAATAATGGTAAAATTAAAAAATGTATAATAACGTCTCATTCAGGTCTTTAACGTAATTATGACTTCTTGTTAACTTACGAAAGAATTATGAATGTAAATCACATGATACATTGATTGTGATCTTTATAAAAGATAAGAGTTTTTACTTACTGTCGGTGTTTGTATCTTGACGAATAGCACGAACAAGATGATTGAAATGATTAATATACTTCTGTATATTCAAGTTCTTTTTAATATGTCTTTTTTGTATAACATTGTTACATAGAGGACATTTAGGATGTCTTCTACTTAATACTGGTTTTAAACAAGGACGACAAAAAGAATGTCCACACTTTGTTTTCACTGCTGCAGAAAGCATATCCAAACTATAAAAAAATTGATGGAGTTTATATATCAAGTTACGGATAATTCGCTTCTAGACTTAGAAGAAATAAAAGAAAGATTACACTTAATATTACCGACAGCATACTTTGATGACTCTATAAAGAAGACATATGAAGATCTAGCTTTCAGAGATCGATTGTTGCTTTATACGTTTCAAAGCGCATGGGAAGTATTGTAGAATTATATATCTAATAGCAAAAGAGTTTAATATAAGATTGTTATTTTAATATTTTTTTCAAAATTCCTTTTAATTTTTGATCTAATTGACCAGAAAAAAGATAAAGAAAACAAAATTCATTGAAACATAATAGATATAATACCAAAATTTGGCAATTGTTTAAGATGATCGGCAGTTATTAAAATCTTGTCGATATTCACTTTTTTTTCGACTTCATTTGTTTTATTTGTTTTTTTTCATTCATATTTTTATGATAGAAATGTGCTTACCAAATCGAACATTGTAGACACTTTTGAATAGACTTCACTGCTTCGGATAAAATATCGAATGATGGATTTCGATTATCAGACATTTTGTTGAATATTCGGAATAATACGAGATGACAACAATTTTTACTGTTCAGACATCATCGTAGATTCGGGTTGTTAGATTGGAGGACTCTAACCTCTGCTACAACCTCACTCTTCCGTTCTTCGTAAGGAAGTAATTTTGAGTCTCTCAAAGTTATGCGATAAAGCATGGTTTATAAATTTCTCCGCTATAGCGCTGTAAGCGCAAGCTCGGATATCTGGGAAATGTGTGGGAGGGTCTTTATCGTGATGTTTAAAATATATATATTCAATATATCGAATGACAGTCGAATCAATTTTATTTGCCGACGAATATATAATATCGTTTGCTATGAACTCTGACACGAACTTTCGATATAAAATTCATTTAATATATTTATTTATAATTATTTAACATTTTTTTAAATACATTTTTATTGTTATACTTTTTTAATATACTTTTGTGATAAAGGTATAAAAGAAAAAAGAAAATATATTAAAAGGATATTAAAAATATATTAAAAGAAGCAAAAAGAAAACATTATATCTGAGAATATTTGAAATAAATCGAATGAATTTTCGAGATAAATGATTGATTTAAGACCGTTCGATATCGAAGGGCCCATATTAAGACAATATGTTCTATCTATGTACAATTACTCTGCCATCTTGTGACGTAAGATCATATACAAGAAGGTAAGGTTTTCATAATGTCGGCCCAGGAGTCAGTCTTCCTCGATACATCGAACTGTCTTCATATATAGAGCAGTTTTATATCGGCAACGTTCCGCTCTTTTCCATTCTGGTAATTATTAGTATCAATTTTAATATATAAAATTAAAATAAAATAGATCATTTTTTATCTTTTATGTATCATTCATATTCTTAAAAAAAAAAAAAAAAAAAAAAAAAAAAAAAAAAAAAAAAAAAAAAAAAAAAAAAAAAAAAAAAAAAATTCACTTGACGGAAGAGTGAAATCTTTTTCTTTTTTGTAACGAACTTCGAAATATGTCGTCCTTTTATTTCAATGCGAGTGCATTCGTTTAATTCGATATCGGATATTCGTTTAATTAATTTTTTCTCTTCTTTTCTCCTTTTCCTTTCAATCTACTTCTCTTTTTCATTTTATTTCTTTCATTTATTTATTTATTTATTTATTTATTTATTTATTTATTTATTTATTTTTTTTCGTTTTGTTTAAGATACTATTTCTGTTTAAAAATGTATGGGACGGAACAGAGAAAGGATCCTTTCCAATTAGCGATGATTCGCAGCCAAGCTTTAGAAATATTACAATAGACAATGAGTATGCCATATCGTCACAAAGCCCTCAGCGGGCGTGAATGTAATATTGTTGACTTCTGATTGGAACCGACGTGCTTCATATTAAAACAATTTAATTTACACGTACTGTGCCTGTGTACGGGATTTTATATTTATATTATATTTATGAAAGTAACTGCATCTATATCGATTTATTATTTCTAGCAATGATTCAATATATATTATATCTTATCATATCGATACTATTCTACAAAGGAAGGAAAGAAAATAAGATTTTTTATTATTAATTATTTAATTGTATTATTTTAACGATATTTACAAAATCATTATTTACATCAATATCACATATTTATATATATACATAATAGAAAAACATTATTTACATTATATTACAAGATATATTTACATAGGTTTCCATGAGAAAATTATTTTAAACGAATGATTAAATATTAAATTATATTTACTCATACAATTTGAAGCGCTTATAAAAACATATTATCTATAACGTTATTCCGAAATTCAACGAAAACGTTATCTTAAACATATTTTTCAGTAAATTAATGTATCAATTACGCATACTCATACATACATAAGATGAATTAAACATTTTTCGATGGAATAGATATATGAAAGATTCAATCCAAATGATACATTTCAAATTAAAATAAAATTATTGCTTGTAAATTGAATTAATCCAAGACAAAAGAAATCTTAAAAAAAAGTAATTGAATTTTGTAATTGTTTAAAAAAATTTTTGCCGAATTATAACTTCCTTTTGTGTCGCTTATATACGTGTACATCGTCTATAATGTAACCATATAAGCTATTATAGATATATATATATATACACATAACCTAATACATACATATATATATATATATAAATATATATACAGAGCTGCATATATAGACACAAAAAAAAGAAAGAAAGAGATACATTTGGTACGTTTTCGTTGATTCAGGAATAATTTGAAAACGACAGAAATTCGTTTCTATGACGTAATAATGTTTACACATATATGATAGCTAACATCAAATAAAGACCTGTATACCCGCTACATCCTATTTACATATGTAATGTGAAAGAAGATTGTGCGAGTTATTTGTTTGATAACCACGAGTATAATAACACATACATACATACATACAAATTGAATCATCAAAATAAATGTGTTTGTTCGTAAAATAAGAATACACTCATGGATGTTTAGTTATAAGTAAAAAATGTATACAAGAAAAAATAAACTAATAAAGAAAAAAAAATTAATTTCAGGTGCGCAGATTTGCAGCAGCTTTTAAAGAAAGCTCTCGTGCGAATCCTTCGGGAAGAATTAACAACCAGTGAAAAGATACGACAGCGTAGGATCTACCAAATGGAGAATACCATGAATATCTTCTTCTTGCGGGTTATTTTGATAGCCGCGGCTTACGGTAAATTTCCATGATTGTTATTCTTGTTGTTATTTCTTGGTTAACTACTGCATTAGTTTTTTTTAAACAAAAAATTGAAATATTCGCATGACAAAATTTTAATTTAAACACCAAAACGTTTTAATTATTATTTGCTATGACTAACTACAAATTCATAATAATGGTATATAAACAAAATACACTCAACAACATTTTATAATATTTTTACATAGTAGTAGTAGTTATTATTATTTACAAGTATCGCATTTTGGTCGGTTAACGATTAAAAATTATACATTGTATCAGACAATTTTTCTATAAGTAGAATATTTTTCAACGAAATCAATTAACTTCGAGTTTATATTTCTGACTGCATATAAATTTATATCAATATAACAATTTCAATATTCGAAACTCTTGAGCGATACAAATGTCGATTATTCTATAATATAAACAAGGAACTCGTAGAATTTTATAACTGTTTAACAAAAAGTTACGTATACTTATTTTTTTAATCGTCGATAATTAATTCGCTCAATAGTTTCGAAAGATAATTTCTATAAACTCGCTCACTGTACCAAAAGAAAGAAAAAAAAAAAAAGAGAAAAACAATGATGAAGTAAAAATTGAAAAAAATAATTAAAACAAAATATTATTTTCTTTCTGTTACTGCTATCGCTGTTGCTGATACTCTACTGGGACTGATGCTATCACCGACGTTACTACTACCGATACTGGTCTGATGATGTTATGCTGATAATCTTTATCATCATTACTGTCCTTGTCGTCGTCGTCTCGTCATCGTCGCTGTCATTGTCATCGTCATCGTCACTGTCATAATAACTAATAATTATGATTATAATAACAATTATGATCATGATTATAATACAGGCCATGAAATGCCGAAGTTCATCCATCCAGCGGTTAGAAATTTAGAACCCAAGGAGAACGTTACTACTATTTCTCCAAACACCAACGCTGAGTCCGGATCTGGTATGTATTTGTTTTAATAATTTGTTTATGTTTGTCCTAAATCTATGCGTAGAAAAGTACAAAAATAGTTACTATATACAATTTGAATTAACAATGTAAAATTTCTCTCATTTGAAAATACAGTTTCATTTCGTGATATGGCTAAGGCTTTCGATACGGCTAGTGATACAGCATCTAACACGACTAAGGCTTATGATACTGTTAAGGCCTATGATACGATTAAGGCTTATGATACAGTTCAAGGTGTCAATACAGCCGTGGTTGATTACCCAGCTAAAATACCAGCTGCCCTTAAAGCTAGTAGTATAACCAATTCTAGTACGATTACGGCTAGTGATACTACTAGAACTAGTAAAACGAGTAGGGTAGGTAATGCAATCACGGCTAGTAATGCAACCAAAAATAATAGAAGAAATAGGCCTAACAACCGAGCTAAATCTACGAAGACAAATAGAGTTAATAATAGAACTAGGGTTACTAATGAAACGAAGAATAGTAACAAAGTTAAAGCTACCGATGAAACTAGACCTGATAACAAAAATAAAGTTATTAATGCAAGTAAAGCTAATAATAAAGCTAAAATTATTAATGCAATTAAAGATAATAATAAAATTGAGACTACTAACTCAGCTAAGTCTAATAATAAAATTGAGAATATTAATGCAAATAAAGCTAACAATAAAACTGAGGCCAATATTAAAACTGAGCCTAACAATAAAATTAAAGCTAATAGTGAAACTATGCCTAACAAGAACATCATATATTCAGAACGACCCAGCCCGAATATGCCAAGTACTTATATGGGGGCAGCTAGAATTAGTGATAGTATGCCTAGTAATTTTAGGGGTCGTAACAAAGTTGAAGATAAGGATGTTCTTGTAGTAGGGCAACATATAGCTGAAGTTGGTGGTCACATTCATCGGATAGCTTTAACTAACAATGGTATGAGGATAAAAGAAAGGACAACTAATGCTACACTTACTGATAGATTAGATAATAAAAATAACATTGATCCATCAGCGAAAAACAAAAACCAATTAAAAAATACCACCAACAACACAAACACCGATATTACAAAATATTATTCACAAACAAAAAACACAAACACCAATAACAATGTTCCGCGAACATACGACACGAAACATTACAATAACTCTTCTACTGATGAAAGTGGAAGTTACTATAGCTATCTATTAATAATTTTCGTGCTCATTTTCGGGCGATAATGGGGTTTTTAATTATTTTATAACGATTTCTTATATTATATGTAAAAAATATTACAACTTCCACTTTCAACAGTAATCGCTACATATGATGGATATAGATTATAAAAATATAAAATAGAATCTATTGTGAGATGTTTATGTACAAAATTTATTATATTATTCATTCATTCATGCATGCATCATCCATTCATTCATTCATTCATCTATTTTTGTAAATTCAATATAAAAATAGGGGTATATTAGATATTTCAATTTAGATACTTTCAATTCATTTTTTCGCGTAAAGAGTTACATATTGAAATAATTTATTATCAAATTAACATATAGCTATCCATAAAAAAATTTATTCATCAAAAGAGATTAGAAAATTTGAATGTAATTCTTTTAAACGTCTGATGTCATCATATTAAAAATTAATACATTATTTTTTCTTTTTTTTTTTTTTTTTGTAGATCAATTGAAAACATTTTTCAAATTAGGATAAATCGAATTCAAACGAAAATAGGAAAATTTATTTCTATGTTATTAATCATTTTTTTTTCTTTCACTTATTTTTCATAATTAAAACATGACAACTGATCTGATATTTCACACTGATGTTGGGATTATTTAAAAACCTAGTAAAGGATTTATTAATTAGAGGAGACTGATAGCATGAATAATATTTTTAAATGTTTCTCTCCCTTTCTATGTTTCTCCTCATTCCCTCCCGCTTCCCTCCCCTTCTCTTCCCCATCCCCTCACCTCCATCCCCATACCACCCCTCTTCCCCTTCTCTTTTTCTCTCTTTAGTTTTTTAGTAAATAGTAAAAAATTTCCGAACTCACAAATCTAACGTACGAATTTGTTCTATTTTCTAATTTATTAATAGATAAAATATAAATGAAACAATACAAAATATTTCGTGATCTGTGTGCTGTGTTAAATATATAACATTTTTTTTGAAACTAATTTTTAAACGGACAAGAAAAATAAAGAAAAAAGAGAGAAAAGAAAACTAATTAAAACTATTAACTAACCATTTCAAGGCAATTAAACTTTAGAGAGAAAAAGATTAGATGAGCAGCATTTAAAAATATATCCATCTTTGCTATTTATATGGTTCGTAATAATAACTAAATACTTTTAATACCGAAGCTCGTCTTGCTCGGTGTTTTCTTTAGGTCTTTTGATTTGAAGTAGTTTACAACTAAAAGAGGTGGGTACGGTAACTATCCTGAAAGATTCATGAAAGTGTAAACATAACGGGTAGTTTTTGTAGAGAGATACAGATCAGTTGTGGAAGAGTTTCATTTAACTTTTAAATAGAAACGAAAATTTTACGATAAGAATTTTAATGTGCAATCTTTAAAAAAATTATCTTTAAAATCATAATATGGGTAAATCTTTCGTGTTTATTGTAGATGACATTTTCCATATTTCATTTTTTTTAATGTTAATATGTTAACTCTTTACAATTTTTTTTTATAAATATCTTTTTTTCTTTTTTCCCTTCCATTAAAATTATTTACATATGTATATAAACATATAATATATATATAATTTTAATGGAAAGGAAAAAAGAGATTTATATATATGTGCATGTTTAATTATAAAATAAGTTTAATTATAAAATATAAGTTTAATTATAAAATAATTTCTAATAGTGTATTATATTAAAGTTTCAATATTTATATGTATAATCACCATTTTTTTTCAATCGTCGTTCCATTTTTAACAAATTCACTTCATAAATCAACTTCATAAATCAACTTCATAAATCAATTTCATATATCAACTTCATAAATCAATTTCATAAATCAACTTCATAAATCAAATTCATGACATTATGTCCAAGGTCAAATTAAATGCCAATTAAATTCCTCTTATCTAGATAGCATTTATTCATTCCAATACTGTCGAAATAAGTCATATATATATGATTTAACGAGTAATGATGTGATTTGCTAAAGGCACTTCGTTTCATCTTCATTAGTTCTCATTTTCACATCATTTTCATTTCAATTAATGTTTCTGTATTGGGTGTAGCATAAATTATTATGACTTTCTTTTATCCTCTTGAAAAAAAAAAAGTGTTAAATTTAAACTGTGTAAATAAAAAATTTAATGTTAATGATAATAATGTTAATCTGTAGATACATATTTTATTAAAAAGGGGAAAAAATTTTTTACTCGAAAATATTGTATATATGCTTGTAGATATATATTTGCTATCTGGAGAACACAATTTTCTAAAATAAAATATGAAGTGTAAAAATGGATTCTTGTATTACATTTCTTATCCTTCATTTAACTACTGAAACTTTATATATACGATATAAAATAATTAAGATAGAATGATATATAGAATTTATTTATGAGTTGATCTAATATTTTCTATTTATATACAAGAGAGAGAGTGAGAAAGAGATACAGAAAAATAGATAGGAACACATAGAAAGATAGAAAGAAAGAGAGAAAGGGAGGGAGAGAGGGAGGGAGGGAGGGGGGAGGGAGGGAGGGGGGATGGGTGGAAGGGAGGAGGGGTGGGAGGGAGGGAAGGTAGGTGGGTGGGTGCGAGGTCGGGAGGCTCGCCGGAATAGAGAGAGAGAGAGATAATTAAGATAGATTTTAAAACAGAAATGAATCTTGTCGAGCTTTGGTTTTCTAACTGCGATTTTTTGTTTCTTTTTCTGTTATAAGTAATTGGATGGTACGTAATGGCCATGACAATACTAAGTGCATTAGTGACAGTGGCACTTATAGGCCTCGTAAGCTTCCTCATCGGTAAGGCCATACTATGTATAAGGATGTGCTTCGAGAGGAGGAGGCTGAATCGCGAAAATGGTATAGAATTGGAAACTCCGGACGTATCGACAAGTCAAATGTCGGCCAGAAAGACGACGACGGGGAGGCCGACGGTGACAACGACAATAACACTGGAACTAGACACAACCCCGTCGACATCGATGACAACATCGTCGATAATACTATCGCCAACTTCTTTAGTTCCAAGTGAAACAGGACCGAGACCATCGGTAACAACGCATCCGTAAGTTAATTTTTCATTCTAATTTTTGCTCGATGTTATAAACAAAATATTTTCGAGAACGAGAAAAAGCAAGATAAAAAGTAAACAAACCGGTAGCCGAGAAAAAGATAGGGACATAAGTTACTATTTTCGCCTTGTATTACAGAGAGGAAGAAGAGGAAGCAAAACCGTCGACCAGTCAGGCATAAATTATAACAAATTAAATACAAATTTAAGTTAGAATCGTAAAGGATAAGTTTATATTATAAATGTGACTTTTGTGTCGTTCCGTGTTAGATGTCACTATAATCTTAGTAATAATTGTCACTATAATATACTTGAATAATTATTATAAATGTAATTACTATAAATAAGAAAAGAAATATAGATATAAATACGTATATAAATCAAGATTTTTTATTTAAAGGGAGGGGACAAACACATTTGATTAAGCTTATATAAAAACGTAATAATTTATCAATAGAAAATTAAAGAGACCACGGTTTGTTAAAATTATTGTTTATTATTCAACGAAATCATTTCTTTTTTTTTTCTTTCGAATTTTATCAATTAATTTAGATTTTATAGAAAATATCTGAAAAGTCAATCAACACAACGAAAATTTATGTTCTCTCTTTATCCTTCTCGCACTTCCGATCAGTCTCCTAACCTCCCACCCACCCACCCACCTAGAAACCCACCCGCCCACCCCCCTCCCTCTCACCCCCCTTCTCTCCCACCCACCCCCCTTCCCTCCCTCCCCCCTCCCTCCCTCCCCCTCTCCCTCCCTTTCTCTCTCTCTTTTTCTCTTTCTCTGTGTATGTTATTTTCTGTATCCTTTTTCCTCTCTCTTTTTCACTCTCTCTATCTCTTTTTCTTTTTTGTATATAAATCAAAAAATATATTTATATGTATATATGTATATATGTATATATATATGTATATAGAATTATTCAGCAAAATTGACAATTTTCATTTTCACGCGTATCGGTTTATTCGTGTATTAATTAAATGACCGCAACGCGCGAGTCACAGTAGATGATGGTTTATCATATCGCGCAGTGTGTAGGTATTGTAATTGGTGAAATGCAGTTTGATTCGTGCGGGGTAAAAGCCGCAGACAATTCTATCGGGTTACTACATCCGAACGAGCTAACCGGTTGTTCCATTGTAGCTTTAATCATTGGGTTTGCTTAAAGTAGTGCTTTTCCTTTACATAGGCAACTAGTTACTTGGACACTCCAATCGATAATGTTATTAACCTTCAAAATTGAATTACAGAATATTCGGTTCATCAAACTTGCGATAATCGAATCAATTACTAACTATAGATATCCGATTAATGGATTGGCGTTAAATACTCGTATATACAGAGTTATTCTTTTTTAGATATTTATTTATCGATTATATCTTGTTAATTTAAATCGGAGAGATATGTGATATTGGGTGATAAAGTCAAATCAAATTTGGTTAGGTATCGAATTAATTGATCATCGTAAAAGTAAATATTTGGATATTTTTAATATTATTATTATTATTACTATTATTATTATAGAACAATTTAATAATTAGTAATATTTAATCGATTTAAATTGAAATGGTATATAATTTTATCAAATTTAAGATAATCCGGTCAGACAAATTTAGATATCTCACTAATGGATTTGTGTTAACTTTTTTAATACTTATTTAAAAAAAGGAAAGGAAACAAAAGAATACAGAATACATAATTATATTTTTGTGAATCATTAATGATTACTTTGAAAACAATTCACATTCATTAAATTTAATTGATTGAAATTAATTAGGATATAATTATTCCGTCAAAGTTAGAGAATACTGAAATCGGATAACTGGCTATTTAGTAATTAGGTTAGTGTAAATACTTGAACAATTCGAATTAATTATTTTACAAACAATTCATCAATTATATCCCACCGACAAAAGCAGGGAAACACGATGAAGTTAATTTGTTTTGACTAAGTAATTATGTTGAAAGGAATTAACCGATAAAAAAATATAGAAAGTAATTTGTGTGACCGTTCATTAAATATAATCAATGAGAATTTAACTACAATCCATATTCGGATAATTCGTTGTATATAAATTAAAAAATAATCTCTCTAATCGTATTGTGTTTAGAATATCTAGAATAGAGAAAAGTAGAAGAGAAAAATCAAAAAAGAAAAAAAGAAAGAATAAAAGAACGAGGAGAAAACAAACCAAAAAAACAAAAAGAAAAAGGAAAAAGAACAAAAAAAGAAAAAAAGAGAAATAGTAGAAGAAATTAATAATTAATTAATAGTAGGAGAAATTTCGGTGAGAGTTTATCGGATGATAATGGTAAAAGAAAGTTTAAGTTAGCTCGTTCATTCGTAATCGTGACGATTGTCATCAAGTCGCGATTATTCCGGTAATAGAGAATGTAGTGTATATAGTAACTGTGTAGTAATAGTAGGGTAATACGAAATGGGTAACCGCGGCTTCTATATTACTAAGGGCTCACGTTATTGGCTGTAAGAGGAGTCTACATCTGTGTGTACTAAGAGACCCTCTCGCCTAATTTCTCTTTGTAAATAGATACGCTTTTGAATGTATGTATCTCTATATGAGATACGTGATACGTAGTATGTTCGTACATATTTGCACATACGTATGTACAATCTATGTATATATACAGAGATCGTTCTATCTGTTACTCTCACTATTTCTTGCTCTATATTTCTCACTCTTTTTTGGAATTATAATATTTGAATTTCTTTTATATCCTTGTTCGATAATAACCAAAGATGGATTTAATAGCAGATATTTAATAACGAAAATTTGATAGCATATTCTTTCTTGATTCACTTTTTCTTAATTATTCTATGGCTACGAAGAACATAATTCTCTTACTTGCTTTTTCTTTCTTTTTTTCCCTCTGCGTTTTCTCAATTTTTGTCTCTCTTTTCTTAATCGTTAAAATTTAAGTCACAATCAAATCGCACGAATGTTCGCTTAAAAGGATTCAAATAATCAAACTAATAAAAATGAATTTGAAATGATTCAATGAGTAAGATAATGATATTAAATAGATGAAAGGATTCGAAACCATTAATTGAAAAAAAAAAAAAAAAAGAGGAAAGAAAGATTCAAAGTAGAATTATTATAAAGATAATACGTTGCTTCGATGAATATTGCAATTTCATTTAATTATATACAATTTCGTCAAATGATTTTCAATGTGTAGCCGACTGCTTTTGAAAGATTTTATATTCCTTTGTCGGTATTGTTATTTTATTTATTTATTTTTTTTTTTTTCAAAAATACAGATCGTTGTATATAGCACGACTGTCTAATTAACGTAGTAAAATAAACCAACGTGTATTATTTCGCGTATGTGATGAACCAATCACGTTTTTTTTTTCACGTAACTTAGAATTCAACCGAGTGTCCTTTTCGTGACTTATTCTTTTTTTTCTTTTTTTGTTTTTTTTTGCAATCCAAATTGGATATAATTGTAATCAATTTTCGTATTCGATCGATTAGCTTTACAAATTAATCGTACTTTTTTTTTCCGTTGGAAATTTCCCTTCGCGAGAGAATATGTATATTTACTTTTTATCTTCTATATATATCCAGATGATATCGTGTAGCTTTCATCAATTTGATATTTGAATAATAGGGGTCATCGTTTTATCATGATATGTGAGATGCAATTTATTTGATCGAATTTTAATTACTTTTTTTTTTCTCTTTACTTTTAATTCCCTGTTAAATGAATGATCATCTTTTTGTCTCTCTTGAATAATGACAATTTGCGAATGTTTACGAAATGAGAAATTAAATTGATTGAAAGAGAAAATTGTCAAAGAGTTAGTTTGCAGATTATTCGAGTTGACAGTAACGCTTATTACTTTATACGTTTCTGTGCATTCGGTATGTTACGGTATATTAATTCTATATGGTATATGAGTAAAAATACGAATATATTGTATCGTGTAAAAACGAATACCATTCGATAAAAGGCATGGTTTTATTTAAAAGCGATAGATTTTGTTCGGTTTTAACTTATTGTCCGTGGCAATTCTTCTAATTTTTTTTATTAATCTCAAAATAAACGTTATCTATCGGATTAGAAGTATCGATCAATTCAAATATCAATAAAAATAGTAATTCGGTTGATTTCTTTTTACATTTCCTTTTCCGTTTTCTTTTATTTTCTTTAAAATTTAATAGACATTATTTTAACCATAAATGTAGTTCATAATTAGCGATGTATTCTATGAACTGCAAGGCGGTTTGCTTTTCATGCGACTATCGATTATCCCCTAAATGCCTTGCGTTCTCGTCCCAGCACGTTTCCAAGAGAGGGGACTATTACGCAGCTTTATGGTTAAAATCTTGTTTACACTTGAATATCCCTAGTGCTCATGTTTTACAAAGTTCTGAGAATTACATACAGTTAATTTAAGTTATTGTGACAGTTATTTTCGTCGTCTATGGAAAAAAAAGAAAGAAAAAAGAAAACGTATCGTTTAAAAGTTAATCTATTTTTGATATTTTTTTTTCACGGTATTTCTCAAAATTATGATTTTAATGAATTTTTTTTACGTGTTAAAATTAGTATTTATAATTTTTGCTGAAATCGAATGAATATTTTTAATGAATTTTTTTTTCCTAGGAAAACTCATTTCCTTTCGTTATTTTATCGACGTGATTTTATCTTCATAAGTAAATATCTTCATTCCTTTTTTATGCATTCGGAAATGTAAAAAGAAATTGATTGCTTTTAATTTCAATATAAAAATACATAGGTAGATACCCACGCGCATGTACACAAATATCTACGTAGAGAAATTTTTATTACGGTTTATTTAAGATTTTATCGAGGATGAAACAGATTGTAATGTTTGAAGAACCGCCCACGTAGATTTATGTATTTGTTTTGTATATTTGCATTTAAGATATATATGTGTAACATATATGTGTTACTGCCCGAAGAATCTTTTTAGCCGCGTTAACATTTAGTAATATTGCAACATTTTAGAAATTAATTTTCATATGATTTTATTGATATTTTATTGAGACTTATATATATATATCTTCTCTTTCAATCAAATATTTTCTTATAAACCATCATAATTTTTTATTACTTCGTGGATTGTAAAAAAAAAACGAGTGATTGATTCGTCACAATTGCTTTCAATTTTGAAGAAAACAAAATAAAAGATCAGGACAGCTGAAGACTAAAAGAAAAAAAAAAAAATGAAAAGTATTTCGTATTCGATCAAATTTTAAATTGTGCAAAAAACAGAATAAAAAAAAAAAGGGGAAACAGATACGCAGACAGAGATTGATAGGGAGAGAAATATGGAGTAGAGTAGAATTAAAGCTGTCCCGATGTTATTTTATCCGTAAAAATATCCTACTATCAATAACCAGATTTATATGCTTTATAAAGGAACGATTGATTTGTTAGATACAGAAAATACTATAGAGTTATATGGCTCACTTTGGTTTGTTTTGCTACGTCAATTAGATAATCGTGCTATATACAACGATCTGTTTAAAAAAAGGAAAATACAAAGGAAGAAAAAAAACAACGATAATGATACTGACATACGATCACAAAAAAAAAAAAAATAACTAATCCGGTCATTAATAAGAAGCAATGAAATCATTATCCGAAAAAAATTTCCGATCTATTACCTCAGCTTTTGTTTAACTCATTAATTTTGCATCCTTTCATTTATTTGGTATTATCTTCTTATTCACTGAATTTGGCTTTCAAATTTATTTTCATCACTTCGATCATTATCTTATTCCTAACTTCATCTGTTATTGCAAAATAATCTCCTGTCAAATCTGATAAACACTTTTGATATAATCGTATATTGTATGCAATCATGTATTTTGACAGATATTAAATTCAACGTCAACATTCATTATCGTGAAATATGGACACACTTTATATCTCTCTCATAATTATTAATATCATAAATTAGTCATTATTAAAAATTAAATAAGAGAAAATAAGAGTCTTATTAAATTTATTTTAATCGCTGTAAATGAAACAAGTACGTTTCTCTTCTTTTCTTTTTTATCTCTTTCTTCTTCTTCTTCTTAACCTATAACTTTTATCATATCATATTATTTCTAAAAAAATTAATTATACAGTCAAGCAAATTCATATTAATTTTTTCTTCTTCTCCATTCTAATTTTTTCTTTTTTTCCTTTGCGGTACTCATTAATTCAATTTTTAATTTATATTCCTACGTGCGTCCATATCTCTTCTTTTCTTTTAAATTTTTTTCTTTCCGGATAATTTAAAATCCACTTAGAATAAAGATCTGTTTGAAAATCCGAATCTTTTAAGCGAACATTCGTTTCTTTATTCAAAGATTTCTTGTAGAAACGTACGCTTGAATTTCAATTCTCATCGTATAATGTTCTTCGTATAATGCTGGTAGAAATAGCGAAAAGAGGGAAGTGAAATTGTTGTGTCTTTAAGCGGTCAGAAAGGGACAGAGAACGGCAGATAGAAAGATAGCTTTTCCTCTTTCTTTCTTATTCTCTTTTAACATCCCTTGGGCAAAGTTTGCAACTTTAAACTCAAAGACGCTTAATGTCTCCCTCCAGGGCAAAAGTAAATCGAAAGCTGAGAAAATAACTGCGGTGTGTATATTTCATGTACGTTATATCTACTGGAGGGATAATGATTATTCATAAGAGTGAGATACGTTCAACGATCCCACGGTTCTCTGTTATATACATACATACATACATACGTTAAAAAAGATACGGGTTTGAGATCAGTTTCGAAAATATAGGATATGTCAGATGTTGAATTAGAAAAATCAATTTCTCTTTTTATCTTTTTAATTGTTTTCTTTCTTAAAATTGAAAAATTAAAAATTAAGAAACATTGTATATTTTAGATGGCTTTGTTTGATTTTTGCTGTTTCGAAGAAAACGAAGAATTTTAATATTTTATTAAATTAGAGATATACGTACGTGCATACATACATACATGCATCATAATTATATATACACACAAACATATATAAGCGTATATTTATGTAAATTCCAAATTCTTCTTTGTCAAGTTAGAATATGTGTGATTCAGCGATGCGTATTAAAACTTGTTAAAAGAGAATTAAGGAACTTAATAAACATAGTTTCGGTTATTGTTTCTCCTTGTTAAAATTCTAGGCGAAAATATTAAAGCGTGCATCGCAAGTTGCTCCCTTCACAATTACGGTTAGCTCGGAACGCTCGTTATGTACGAAAAGAGGGAGGGACACGTAGAGACAGAGAGAGAATGGGAAAGGTAAAATAGAGGGTGTAGCAGAGGGAAACAGAGGTAGGGTGAGAGAGATTGAGCGAATTAGACAGACGAAAATAGACGAAGAGAGAGAGAGACAAATCCTGTACTAATGAACACTTGAAAATACTATCATCGAACGGTTTTTCCTGTCGTACTTTGGATCATTAGTGTTATTTGAATTATTCCTAATTTTACGAAATTGAAGCGAGATAGAAGAGAGAAAAAAAAA
>NC_057696.1:1935982-1941326 GCF_014466175.1 Vespula pensylvanica
AAAAAAAAAAGGATAAAAAAGGAAAAAAATGAAAAGGAAAAAATAGAAAAAAAGAACAGAAGATAAAAAAAAAGAACAAAAGAAAGAAAATTCTCGAAAATCCGTGAAAATTTCAAAATCGTAATCCGAATTGATTGACTTTTCAGAAGACAAATTATAGATCGAGCTCGACGTTATTTCAAATTTCTTTTTTTGTTTTCTTTTGTACTCATATGTTTAGATTATTAAGGCAAAGAAAGAAATGGCAAAAAGAAGAAGGTACTTAGTAAATGTTAAAAAAGAAAACGAAAAAAAAAGGAAAGCGAATAAAATGGAAAAAGGAAGATTTCCTGAGAAAGACGAAAAGAATTTCCCGTATCATTTTAATACTTTCTAACGTTATTTCACCTTATTAATATGTACGCTCTTTAACGTTTTAACATCTTATTTTTCTGTTTTCTTCTTTCTTTTTTGACACACCATTTTATTTTCCTTTTATCTTTTTAATACACTGTTTTTCTGCCTTTTTAACACAGCGTTTATAACATTTTATCTTTCCCTGGTCTTCCTTTCTGTCCATCTCTCTATCCTTTTTTTTCGTTTTTTTATCTTTAACACACCATTACACCGTTTCTTTTTAAAACACTACTATTATCTCTAATTTCTTTTTCTTTCGTTTCCTGAAATAACGTTATATCCGTATCTCCTAACCAACGTTTCTTTCATCCCTTTCTCTCGCTCTCTCTCTCTCTTTCTTCCTCGCTCTCTCTCCCCTCCTGTTTCTCCCCTCTTCTTTATTCATCTTATTCATAGATAAAGAATATCATTTTGAATAAACCAATGAAAATATCGCGTTTACTAAGTAACTTGATAAAGTTTGTATTGTCATGTATATAGATATATATATATATATATATGCATAAATATATACATACATATATATTATATGTAATAGTCGGAAATGATATGGAACTTTATGTTAGGTAGTAATATAAATTAATTACTATATGTGTCTTAGAATTGAAAATAGGAGTGTATTATATAACCGGGTATGTATATTTGTCATATATTATTATATATGTATGTCCTATAATTAGGTATGTTCGATCGTTATGTGTGTTCAATGTTCAATGTGTTCAATATACAAATATTCAATAAGTATATATACTCAAAATACGTATATAGTGTTCCATATAACGAAAGTAATATATAATATTATAACTTAAAATTTCTCTACGCGTACGTATATATATATATATATATATATAAAATATATGATAAATAATTATAACTTAAAATGATTATTCCTCAAACTAATAAATCATTTATTTAAATCTTTCAAAAAATCTTTATTTTATATATTTGCTTAGTTTTCTTTCTCTTTTTTTTCTTTTTTAATAATTCATATAATCATGTACATATATATGTATATTAAAAAAAAAAAAAGAAAAAAAAAATAGAATGAAATGTACATTCGTGGATGATAATAGAATGATTGCAGCCTCTCAATCGAACAATAAATAAAGGAATAATGAAAGAAAAACGAAAAGAAACTAACGAATGGAACAAAACAAATTAAAAGAATCCATTAAAAACAATCGTTAGATACGAATAAGTTGCTAATAAATTTACTAAATAAAGTAGACCAACGTTCAATTACATATGGAAATTCCCAAAGAAGCCTTAGAGCAGTAGAAGAAACCCGTTTGAAAATTTACATTGCGTTAGAATTCGATTGGTTACCGAGTAACAATTTAATCTTTCTAAAAGAAGAAATACATAAACAGATGTTTATTTTTTCTTTTTTTGTTATTAAACACAAAATTTCATGAAAATCGATGTTGAATGATTAATTGTACGTTGGTCTTTAAATATTTTCGCGAGAAGAAGAAGAAAGAGTAAAAAAATGTAATGAATCAAAAAAAAAAAAAAAAAAAAAAAAAAAAAAAAAAAAAAAAAAAAAAAAAAAAAAAAGAAATCAAAAAAACAAAAAAAGAAAAAAAACAACAAAATCAAAAAATATGATGAAATTAATGTAGAAAAGAACATTTATTATAAAATAAATAAAGTCATCAGCTTCAACTGTGATATAACGTAGAATATTGCTCTAAAAGCAAAATTAGATAACGTATTAAAATGTACATGTGAAGTATATACTTAAAAGAAAATATGCATGAGTACATATAGATATAGCAATGGTACTTCTTTACGATAATATATATTGAACTTAAAATATTATATTCTTTAAAATAGTATCGATTCGAGGCTATGCTGTTCTTTTTTTTATATATTTTTATTGTCACACAAATATCAAAACGTTGAATATGTATGTAAATCTGTTGGATATGTTATTGGACCTCGACGAAAACAGTTTGAGGAATAGACACGTAAAAAACAAAAACGGGAAAAAAAGTAAAAAAAATAATAAAAAAGGCGAAGAGCCGCGTAAAAGACAAAAAAAAATGAAAAAGATTTTATGTGTACTAGTTTGTAGTAAAAAATAGTGACAGTGTAAAAAACAAAAGAGAAAAAATATATATTGTATATATTAAATCATTAATATAATTCTGAGAAAATTTCCACACATGTGTTCAATTATACGTAGAGTGAAAAAATAATTGCAACATCTTTCGATGTGTATTTTTCATTACTACTAATATTATACTACCACATATTGCTATTAAACATAATAATCAAATTAATAAGTAATCAATGAATAAACTATCCGAAAAAAATATTAGTAGTTGGCTACACTCTCTTGTTTTTTCGCGAACATTTAAAAAAATAATTTTAGTCTAAAAAATGAAGTAAAGTGAAAACTTCCAGCATATACGTTAATTATTTTATTTATTCTTATTCTTCTTCTTATTATCTATTTATTCATTTATTTATTCATTTATTCATTCATTCTTTTTTTTATATGCATCTTAGAAAATTTTTTTATTGTACTTTAATTATCACATAGTATGTGGAATAATCTAAGTGGATGTATAAAAAGGATTTTCCCTAACGGGACAACAATTTTTGGTCCCTTAAAAGCTTTTCATTTCTAAGTTCTTATAAATTGGTAACATAAAGTTTCAATTAATAAACTTAAGTGAAATAATAAAACGATATATAATTGCTATAACTAATTCGAATATATAAGATGTTTTAATTTAAATAAATATTTTTAATAGAATTTAAATAGAAGATATATAATCAAACATCTTTTAAAATTCTATCGACTTTATGAACAAATAATTTGAATAAAAGTTGCTAACTTTTTTGAGAGTGACAAAAAATGTAATATTTATTGCAGTCCTTTCATAGAGCCAGTTTTTGTCAAACACGTATATTGCGATTATACGTAGTTTGTTGGATTTCAAGGCATTATAACTCGATGAAATATTGATGAAAATGTTGCAGTCTAGTTATTCGTTCGATTCATACGGATTCAAAGTCTACAGTTTTTGCTCGGTTGAAAATATCGATTAACGCTTCAAAAAAAAAAAAAAAAAAAGAAAAAAAGAAAAAAAGAAGCGGAAGAAAAGGAAGAAATATGTTATGACCTCTGTATTTCGATTTGAAACAGCGTCCTCTTATAAAATAGCTGCAATAAATATTATATCTCCGTTTTTAAAATTTAATAAATTTTTATTTGAAACTTTTTTTTTTTTATAAAATGAGTAAAATCTGAAATTTTTAAAAATCTATCTATACTATCTCTTCGCGTGCGCGTGTGTGTGTATGTGTGTGTGCTTGTGCGTGTGCGTGCTTATGCGTACGTGTGCGTGTACGTGTGCGTGTACGTGTGCGTGTACGTGTGCGTGTGCGTGTACGTGTGCGTGTACGTGTACGCGTGTGTATATATATATACACACACGTAAATAAATAGGATCTGTAAAACGTTGGGAAGATCTTCTGGAAGAGGGATGTATTTTTAAAATGTTCGATGGTCCAAGCACGTTCGAACTTCAAATAAGGATTAACCAAGAATCTTTCTGAAGAAACAATAATCTCTTCCACACGTTTTGCTTGTTTACTTGGGGTTACGATTCCTTCCAAATGTGCCTTAAATAACGTTAGTACAAAAATTGACACATGCAAGAACACATATACTAATACATTTATCCATACGACCCTTAAGTATTATATGATTAAAACGATACGTGCATATCTCCATGTCGACGGGATTGTGTTTCATTATTTAAGATTTAACTCGGATACTTCATTCGGAAATTGTGTTTGATTTATTTATTTAAATGAGAAGATGAGAAGATGAGGAAGAAATAGAAATTTAAAATGCTAAAGCTTTATTTTCATGTTTTTTTTTCTCAATATCACATTTCTTGGAGACAGCACATTTTTAATTCCTAGTGAAATAATATAAAAAAAGAATAATTAAAATTTTTTTGTCAGAATTAAATAAATGAGGGTCGTTAAATGAAATAACGAAATACATTTCTTGCCTATTCAATTACGTATTTTTTAAAATTATACTAAACATTATATTTTTCTAGATGATTTATTATCGTTTTCTTGACGCATATACGTATCTATATCTACACGAAAGAAAAGTATTAACATATTTCTACATATCGAAAAAAATTTCTGTGTACTTCAAAGCCGTTCTTTTTTAGATTAGTGATCTTTTTGAATAATTTAATTAAAAAATTTGTCTGTGCAATTGTGAATGAAGATTAACCAATGTTAAGTATATGCAATTTACTTTAGATGAAAAGTCTCCATAATTTCAAAATTTAGTTTCCGAATAATTTTCCGAATGAATTGGCATGAAGTACTACTAACTTAGATTTACATTCTGCAAAGCCGCTTTTCTATGTTTCATGGAGTATTCGCGAAATTTTGAAAGTAACAAACTTATCGTAAAAGAGCGGCATTACTTTCTAATCTAATATGTAATATGAAATTATTACAAGTAATATATGTACGTAAAACATATGACTGACTTAAAATTTTAACTAATTGTCAATTGCACAGAATTTTACAACGAAAGGAATAAAAGGGCGAAAAAAATCATATTTATAAATATATAAATGTCATAAATAGAATTTATACTCTACATAAAATTCGAAAATATTATGAATATTCTGAAAAAAAGTAATGAATTAAATGTAATGAAGAAAAAAAAAAGGGAATAAAAAGAAACAAACAGAAAAAAAATATAAAATACAAAAATCATAAAAAATATGTGGGTAATAAATATGTCTTAATAAAAATTAAAGTAATAAAACGATACGTATTATGTAACTGTTGATGCATGATTGTTCGAAAAAAAAAGAAATAGAAGTATTAACAATTTCGATATTATTCAATTTCATCGAATACAGGCATATTCAATGATCCAAAAAAAAAAAAAAAA
>NC_057696.1:1941426-1941540 GCF_014466175.1 Vespula pensylvanica
ACATGATAATGAAAAAATTATATCGTTAAAAATATAATTGTTTACTAGGCAAATTCAATCAAAAAAAAAAAAAAAAAAAATTATTTACTACTTTGGCAACTTAATTCTTGTTTC